>NC_137145.1:1182575-1215075 GCF_949319135.1 Squalius cephalus
AACAGACCGTTATCATTCGTTGGTGTGGACGCAAATATAGTTATAGTTCTTGGTGTGAACGGCCCTCAAAAAGAGAAGTTTTAAAGAAAAATGCCTGAGGATTTGGATATAAGAGAAGAGGATCGGGTCAGAGGTCACCCTACCGCTAGAACTCGACTTGAAAACCCATGGCTTCTCTTCAGGAGGCCTTTATTAAAGGGATAGTTCACTTTGAAATTAAATTTTGGTATGTTTTAGCTTACCTCAAGGGCATCCAAGATGTAGGTGTCTTTGTTTCCGCAGTAGTTTCAATTTTGATATTTTTAGGTCAAACCGTTCTTGTCTGTCAGTCATATAATGCAGGTCTATGGTCACTGTCTCAAAGAGCATGCACAGAGTCCAAATTAAAACAATTCCCCATCGTCCAAATTAAACAATTCCCCATCGTAAGTACACATTGATGGCCTAAGACACGAAACGAGCGGTTTGTGTGAGAAAACGAACAGTATTTATATCGTTTTTACCTCTTATAACACACCCACGTCCAAGTGATCTGAGGGCGCGGGCGCATCCTGGTGTGTGACGTGTGCGGAGACTGGTGCATAGATATATACACTAGATTTCGCATTAAAGACATTCGTTCCAATGAACTGCCGTAGCCAAGGCGACATCTAGTGTATATATCTATGCACCAGTCTCCGCACACGTCACACACCAGGATGCGCTCGCGCCCTCAGATCACTTGGACGTGGGTGTGTTATAAGAGGTAAAAACGATATAAATACTGTTCGTTTTCTCACACAAACCGCTCGTTTCGTGTCTTAGGCCATCAATGTGTACTTACGATGGGGAATTGTTTAATTTGGACGATGGGGAATTGTTTTAATTTGGACTCTGTGCATGCTCTTTGAGACAGTGACCATAGACCTGCATTAAATGACTGACAGACAAGAACGGTTTGACCTGAAAATATCAAAATTGAAACTACTGCGGAAACAAAGACACCTACATCTTGGATTCCCTTGAGGTAAGCTAAAACATACCAAAATTTAATTTCAAAGTGAACTATCCCTTTAATAGTTGTATTGTGTGGTAACCGTTTTATAAAAGCAATAAGGTACGAGAGGCTGTGCTGTATCGTGAATAAGTAACGGCTGAAGGGGTTACTCCGCTTCGTGTCGTGCCAAACAACGCCCTTCAGCCGTTACTTATTCTCGATACAGCACAGCCTCTCGTACCTTATTGCTTTTATATAACTCTGATTGTGTTCGTATGAAAGAAGACAGTCATAGACAGTTCATACACCTTAGGATGGCTTGAGGAATAATTTGCATTATTACTTTAAAGGGGTGGTTGATTATGATTTGACTTTTCTAACTTTAGTTAGTGTGTAATGTTGCTGTTTGAGCATAAACAACATCTGCAAAGTTACAACGCTCAAAGTTCAAAGCAAAGGGAGATATTTGCTTTTAAAGAAATGGCTTTTTAAGGACTACAACAAACGGCTGGTAGAGACTACACCACATTCCAGAATTTACATAAACCCCGGAACACGATTTATAGATTATCATGACAGAATATGCTAATCAATGACTAGAAGATAACTACACATAAACTACATAAATTCAACTAACCATTCAGAAATGTCCTGTTGCTTCTACATGTTGTCACTTCTTCTTGAGTCTCTCCATCATTGTCTGACTCCGGTTTGAACATACAAGGCTAAAAGTGTGTGAGGTAAAAGGACACGAGCTCTTGTAGCTCCGCCCCCTGTGCCGGGAGCAGCAGCTCATTTGCATTTAAAGGAACAGACACACAACTGCGTTTTTGCTCACCCTCAAAAAGTGACAATTTTAACATGCTATATAAAAATATCTGTGGGGTATTTAGAGCTAAAACTTCACACACACACTCTGAGGACATCAGAGACTTATTTTACATCTTGTGAAAAGGTCATTATACCACCCCTTTAATGCTAGCCGTTAAAGCAATAGTAATGGTGAAGCTCGCTTTGGCAAACACTAGTATTCGTGATAACAACCCTGAGGGTCGTTACCTAAATATATATATATATATATATATATATATATATAGTTATAGTTTTTTTTGTTTTTTTTTTATCAAGCTGGGTCACTTCTAGTCCTCTGCTTCCACAAACACACATCAGTGATGGTGAGGTTATCTGTGTGTTCTGAGCAGGTCAGTGAGTGGAGAACACTGCCCGTACCCAAAGCAATAAATGAAGTTAATATTTAATCGTGTCTGCTGTGAGGAAACCTGTGAACGTTAGCGCGGGTTTGTCTGGTTCTCGCTGCAGATAAACACTGGATCGTATGTTTCCATGATCAGGTCTCTCCAGGTTAATTATCTTTCCCCAGAGTCTCCTGCACCTCCTCTTCCTCTGCTCCTCATTTACCTGAAGGGTTCAGGTGGTGTTGTTCACTTCACCTCCCCCTCAGCCCTAACGTCTGATTACCCAGCATTCCTGACTAGCGCATAATCACCGACATTTCCAGCACACACACACACTGAGTCAACAAACTTCATCCACAACAAACTATTCAGAGACAACGGATCCCCATCAACTGTTGTGTTTCATTAGCATCACCTTTAAAACATGATGCAGTACTATTACTTATTAACTCCTAACTGGGTGAATTTAAGTCTTAATTGATTTTTTCCTTCACAATCCTTCCTTAAACAGACTTGTATGTTGTCCTTTATCCTCTGGTGTGTCGGTCAAAAAAAAAAAAAACTTCTATAAAAATATCTATTTTTAATTTGTATTTGATATTTTGTATTTTTAGGGGATTTTATGGTACTAAATTATATTTATGCAGTAGTTATAATCCACTTATTCACTTTTCGAGCAAAAAATAAAATCATGGACATGATTCATAATGGTCCTGAAAAATATAGACACACTTGTGTTCTGTTCACGGTCAAAAATGAGCGCATTAGAAATGAATGGGATATGAATTTCATCTAGTGGAAACTTTTGGTATTGCGGCCAAACAACATCTCACTGAAAGCTGAAATTCTGAACACAGCTTGTTTAGAATAATCACTTTGATTTAGTATCTATCAGAACAAGTATTGTTGTGCATTTTTCATAACAATAAATGTAAAATTATGTAACTTTTTTTTTAAGTTCATTTTTTTTTAAATGTATTCACTTCAGCAACACACGTGTCTTTGAGAAACTCAGGTCTTCAAGATTTACCTCAGTTTAAAGGAGAACTCCGGTCAATTTTAACATTGAGCTCATTTTTTTGTAAATTTGGAGTGCTGTCAGTACAGAGAACAACAACAAAAATCGGTGTTGCCTACACCGTGTTATCCTCTTTTTAAAATTTGCACCCTGTTGACTTTTAGCCTCTTAACATCCTTGATGTGTCATTACAAGTGCACAGCCAATGTGAGTGATTCCTTTAGAGTCAACACGAGTGAGTCTGACTGCAGTAGATGTGAAAGATATGAATAAAAATGATGTTATTTCAGCCAGCGCACATACCTGTATTTACATCCTGTTTTCGGCTGAAGTCCAAAGTAATCGATTGTCGAATTCACGCGCATAGGTTTAGTATCTATGATCACGCGCGTGAACTCTGCAATCGACTACTTTGGACTTCGACTGAAAACAGGATGTAAATACAGGTATGAGCGCTGGCTAAATAAATATCATTTTTATTCATATCTTTCACATCTACTGCAGTCAGATTCACCGTGTTCACTCTGAAGGAATCACTCACATGACCTGTGCACTTGTAATGACACATCAAGGATGTTAAGAGGCTAAACGCAGGTTTAAAACTTGCCCCATTGAAGTCAACAGGGTGCAAATTTTAAAAAGAGGATAACACGGTGTAGGCAACACCGATTTTTGTCGTTGTTCTCTGTACTGACAGCACTCCAAATTTACAAAAAAATGAGCTCAATGTTAAAATTGACCGGAGTTCTCCTTTAAGATGGACGTTTCATTTTCAGCTCTATGCTCAAAAAGTGAATAAATGGAATAACTTCTGCATAAATATAATTTAATAGCATTAAATCCCCTAAAAATACAAAATATTAAATAAAAAACATTATCAAACTATAATACAGTACATTCATTTCACTGAAACAATAATAAAAAAATAGGTAACTTTTGACCGCCACATGAAGAGCACCAGAGGGTTAAACATGTCAGAGATGAGAATATTGCTTCAGAATACATTATATTTCCAACATAAAAAATCCTATTTTTTCCAGACAATCAACTTTTTTACTGACTGATCTGCTAAAGCACACGACAAGGCTTACTGTCGAACCCTGATAGTGAATGAATAAATAAATAAATACTATGGTAAATGCAAATGATTACCTGCAACTAACCAACTGTGTAATTAGTGTAATAAATCATTTGAAATTACTGTGGAATGCAAAAAAAAAAAATTGTTTACTTAAGCACAGTAAATAAATATTACGGTAAATGCAAATAATCACATGCAACTAACCAACTGCGTAATTAGCATAGTGAAATAAATAGATCAGCTTAAAATGAAAAGTACTGAGTTGTTAAATTGGTCCAGTCAAACTCACACTTGGACACTTGACGGATGTTTATGGTCTATCTATGAAACATGTGACATGTCCTCATCCTAACCCAAACAGTGAAAGTAAATGCATTAAATACAGGTTTCACTCGTGACAAGTTCATCAACAGCCGTGTATTTTGCACAGTAAATGAATGACCATCTCAGACAACTAAAAAGACTTTTCTCATGTTTGTAATCTTGTGTAGTGTCCACACAGCTTTACAGAAGTCCTGATAAACTGCTGCTGATGTCCGCTGTAAAGCCCCGGCTGACGTGTATTGTGTGGCCTAACCCCACCTGCTCCCTGTGGTGGTGAATAAACAGGCACCTGTCTGAACACCCCTTCACCCCCCCCGGCTGACTTCACCTCCGCTCATTCATGCGCTCCCCTGTGGCCCACTTAACCCACAGCAAACGCACACTCGCTGCTGAAGGGGAACAAAGGCCCAACGCTGCCTCTCCCCCACGAGTCAGGGGTCAAATGTGCCTTTAGACCACCGTACACGTATATATTGCTTTATTTGTGATGATAACGCAGTGAAACATGCATATCCCGGGCGTTTAATCTCAATTAGGTGCATTAGGAGGCGTGTTTTACTTTGAATTTGTGTTTATGCTATTGTTGTATCATTTGGTTTATGTATCATTACACTTTATTTTAAGGTGTCATTGTTACAGTGTAATTATATATTTAAGTACTGAGTAATAATAATTAACTACATGTACTTACTATAGGATTAGGGTTTGGTTGAGGGTTAATTGCATGTAATTATGCATCATTTACTGTTATTACTACACTAAGTACATGTAACATATGCAACAAGGACACTGTAAAATAGTGTTACCCATTGTATTAAATTGTGCTTTTTAAGGAAAGAAAGAAATTGTGCAACACCATTTTTTTTGTCAAAGACATCATGAATGCATGCAAAAACAAGAGAGAACCATAGTATAATATATTGCTTTGTAAAATAAAACCTGTAGCTGTAGTTTGCATTTTTGGCCAAATCATTTAGTCAGATAAATACCTTCAGTAAGTTTAGTGTTTAGTTTGTCCCTGATTTTTTGATGGTTTAATTGAACAGCTGGACACCGCTGTATAGAGTCACATTCACACATTCAGCAACAACTCTTCAGAAGACAACATTACCATTAATGAAATCTCGAGACTTATAGTGGAGTCGGCTACTGAAAAACCCATCGTCATATTCCAACAAACACAAAGCCGATCAACAGCAGCAACTGAGCTTGAAGCACAAATGTACAGAATACAGTAACAATCAAAGTGATTTCAGTAGCGGATGTATATTTAGCACTGCCAGGGCTGGTTTAGATTAAAAACACACACTATAATAAAGCTAAAATAAAGTAGAGTCTTGATTTAAAACCTGTAGATTTTCCCCCGAGCTGCATGCGCCCACACACTCGCGAGCCGTGAACCTCAATGGGTTTCGCTTGAGATGAAATGGAAATGAATAATTTACTCAATCAGTATCTCTTAAAGCGATTGGAAAGCAACCGGATACTGTGGACAGGTGGCACGGCCCCGGTTACACTCCACACCTGACCCTAGATCAGTGGTAACGTGAGCTGATAACTGGGGGTTCTGACATCATGTCCTCTTGGTTTAGCATTAACGGACTATAGTGGGGTGGTGGTGGGGGGGAGAACGACAGAAAATAACACCTAAAGAAACACCTGGAATAACATGATGGACTTCATTAGCTGGACGGTTTCCGATTGCTTTCAGAGAAGATGCAACACATGTTTCCAATCCCCCAACTTTAACTAGGGATGCACGATATATCGGTCACCGCATCGGGATCGGCCGACATATGTTCAGTTTTAATGTTATCGGCCTGATAAGATAATATCTCCGATATATTAAAGCTGATAAATAATGTATTATGTCCTTCAGCTGAGACTCTTCAGATGTTCAACATGCTGATTCTGAATTGCTTGAAATATGATTGAAATCACTTCATAAAAGGAAAGTGCAGTTCAGTGCAACATGTGCAGTGCAAGTCTGTCATATCGGCTACAGAACATTATAATGAGAACATCACAATTGTGTGTTTGGGACGTGGCTTTTAATGATGAGACTTGTTTTTGTAATCAGGCTCTCAAAAATCATATAAAAATTTGGATTTAGATTCATTGGCCAATATATCGGTTATCGGCTTTCAAGTATAAAGAATTATCGGTTATCGGTATCGGTGCATCCCTAACTTTGACTCGCACTGAGATCAGTGTGTAACTCCAGGATGTCATCGGTTCATCAGGTTGGATGGAGCGCTATCCCATGCTGCCTCTCTCCGGTCTCCTCCAGCACGTGTTCCTCGGCCCGTAATGAAGACGCGACTTCATCTCGCAGAGGACCCTGATGACCCAGGAAACCCTCAGCGGTTAGCTCAGCTGCTGGATTATGTGAAGATAGGTCACATTTCTGCATCATCGTCAACTTCTGCGCCAGGAGAATACAGACGGATGAAGCTGACACGGCGCTTAGCAGGAACCGCCGGGTTACGCCGAGCCATTATCTCCAGGACATCAGAAAAAGCTCATTCACAGATCAGCATTTCTTAGCAACTCCTGCATTAGCCTATAAGACAGGGTTTGAATGAAAATAACACTCGCCGAATGCAGGTAAAAATCGACTGTGGCGGGTAACGTGTCAAATCACTAGCCAATATGGCGTGTTACTCATATTTACTCTCTTTCCTGAGGAAGTTCGTCTAAGACAAATCTGCGCAGATTTAGCACAGATACTCGAGAGTCATCATGATATATTAAACACAGTGTACTGCGCAGAATCTGCTCATATCTGGCTTACTTGAACACACACACACGTCACTGCGCAACACATAACGGCGCGCTTGTTCATTTGCATTGAAGCAATAGCGAAAATTAAAAAGCATTTGGTTGCAAGAAAACACATTGTTATTTTCCAACATCCTACATGTTCTTTTGTACTGTATTAATCTGTTGGATGACAGGATTTTCTTTGAATAATAAACTAATGTATGAAATCCAAATTTTATAAGCTGTGATGTAGTTAATCTGATTTATTTCTTCTTTTTTTGGCTAGTAGAAGTTCTGAATGGCCGGTAACTTAAAAATGTAGTGGCCAAATTGGCCAGTGAGTGAAAAAAAAGTTCATTTCAAACCCTGATTACAGGATAAATATCTGAAAAACGTGGCAGAGGAGAACACAAATTGCTTTTACCTATTTTCACAATACAACTTTTAACACACTTTTAAATTATTGTATTTTAGTATATTTTAGAAAAATAGACTTGAAGTGAAAAATCTGTTTATTTTTTAAAAGTGTATTTATTTGCACTTTATTGAAAATATATTTTAGGTATATTTTAACTGTGTGCTGGAAATTATCATTGTAACAATGCATTGAAAGTATACTTTTAAAATACATTATAGTATACAATAGTATTTTGTACAAAGTATTATTTGTCTAATAATGTGCATTTGTTATTGAAGATAAAGTGTGCAATTTGTGGTATTTGGAATAAGCTTTTTACTCAAATATATCACACCACGTTAACCTCGTGGGCAAGTGCGTCGACGTGCTTCAGGAGACCCGAGTTCGAGTCCGGCTTGTGGACCTTTCCTGATGCCGTCCTCTCTCTCTCTCTCTCTCTCTCTCTCTCTCTCTCTCTCTCTCTCTCTCTCTCTCTCTCTCCCACCTCACTTCCTGTCCAATTACTGCCCTATCCTAACAAAAGGTGAAAACGGCAAAAATATATATTATATTTAAAATAAATACACTTATGGTATATTGCTTGTATGTTTCGAAGACACTCGTAATGAATTGGTAATGTACTTGTAACACAAATAAAGTACACTTTAATATCACTAATCAAGCATGTAATTAGTCGCTACACAGGCATATACTTAAATATACTTGAAGTTGTTCCAATTTAGCACACAAAAGTACACTGAATACACTTAAAGTTGTGCTTTACTATTTAATTACAGCTAAAATATATTTAGTACAAAATTAGCCGTTTCAAAATAGCACACTTCAAGTTAACTAATCATGAACACACTTGAAGTTTACTGGTAATTAGTCTGGCTGCAATTATACTTAGCTTTTTTTTTTTTCACCGGTTTCCTCAAAAGTAATGACAATAATTCTAAATCATGTTAATACTTTTCTAATGAAACCACAAAAAAGACTTTGTATTGTAGCACTACGTGCATTTATTCAGCAACCACAATCGCAAACAATATAGTCACAAATATCGCAGACGATTGCGCTTAACACTTTCCCTGCAACTGACTGAGTTTTCCATCATTTGAGGCGACGCTTTCCTGACATTGACATAATTGACAATGTTCCTGCTTTGCATCTGTTATACAGTAGGGGGCGCTGTGACACATCATCTGAGAACAGAAGCAGCAGAAACAAGCCATTGCTGACGCACGATGTAATCTTTGGAGAAAAAAAAACATAATTTTCTCAGCTTTTAGTTCAAAATGTTTTTTTTTCTGGCTGGAGAGTTAAATAACTGAGAGTAACAGAAATCGCAATCATGATTAAAATACGAGTTATACAGCCCTTGTGTGACCCTGGACCACAAACCCAGTCACGAGTCGCACGGGTATATCTGTGGCAATAGCCAACAATACACTGTATGGGTCAAAATGATCGAGTTTTCTTTTATGTAGGGGTGTGCCAGTTTCAGAATTGGTGATGACGGTTATGAAGTGAGTCAAATGTGACGGTTCGTAACATAACCGCTGCCGCGGGTTGCGACGTTCGTCTGTTATAGTCTGACAACTTAGTTTGAATAAACGAGCAGACACTGATTAGCTACTTGATCGCCTAAATTAAAAAATAATAATATTTGTGTAGTGTTCAATGTTATCGATAGAGATACGTAACGCGGACGGGGTATTATTTCATCCGCAACCGCACTCATCATCCGCACCAACGTTTTTTGACCAAATTTCAAAGACGCACCCGCCCGTGTGATTGTTTTGCGGTCTATGGACGATGCAATGCTCTGCTGATGCGAGCCGCAAGAAAGCCCTTGTCTGTTCTAGAAAGGATGCAGAAAATATATTTAATGCTAATGTAGCGTATGAGGCTTAGGCCTACGCTGAGTTTCATTCATTTATGATGAGATGCGCTCTAGTTCACAATCAATGCAATGCAAGTGAACGCGGCGCACCGGCGCCGGTTATTATATTGTCTGCTTATATTTTTATTTATTAAATACATGCAATTGGTTGATAAAACATTTATTAAAATTTGATACAATTTGTACAAAACGAAATTCGCTTTAAAGAAAGGCTTTTAACAATGCAATGCAAGTGAACTCGGCGCGTTTGCGCCTCAATGTCACGGTCAATATATTGTCTGCTATATTTGCTTTTTATTTTTTAAATACATGCAATTGGTTTATGAAACATTTATAAAAATTAAGATACAATTTGTACAAAACAAAACTTGCGTTGGTAGGCTACTTGGCAAAAAATCAAATACAGTTGGAAACGACGTAGACCATTAATGAAACAGACTGTTAACAATTGTTTTTAATTAGTATTTAAACATTCTATGATAAAAAAATGTTTGTAAAAAATATTTTAATAACACTGTTATAAAGTTCTAATGACGGTGTTCAACTATAACCGTCGGTCTCACGGTTATATACAAACTGTCACACCCCTACTTTTATGACAAAAATCATCAGGATATTCAGTAAAGATCATGTTCCATGAAGATGTTTTGTAAATTTCCTACCGTAAATATATTAAAAAAATATTTTTGTGAGTGAATGCAGCACAATCGTAAACATAAATGCACAACTTTAAAGGAGATTTTCTCAATGTTTAGATTTTTCTGCACCATCAGATTCCAGATTTTCAATAGTTGTATCTCGACCAAATATTGTCCTATCAAACCATACATCAGTGGAAAGCTTATTTATTCAGCTGTCATATGATGTATAAATCTCAATTTTAAAAGAAATGTGACCTTGTGAGTGGTTTTGCATATAAATACTTAGGCAGTATGCTAAGAAGCGCCAAAAAATCAGAATTTGAATCTGAACCAGCCAACATCCAATAAGTGACGGTAAACACTAATATGAAAGGGCTGAGTTAAAAAAATATTGATTTCCAGATTCTCGTTTTGATAATCCGACATTGATTCTTAAATCCCAAGGTTGAACCTGCCATCCAATAATCACAATAAGCTTTGATACTTTTAATATGAAACATTCTTGGCTTTCAAATGTCATTTCATCACTGAATTCGGTCAGTAAATGTGTGTGTGTGTGTGTGTGTGTGTGTGTGTTTAATGTGTGTGACAGATGAACTGATCAACTCTTCCTCTTTACTACTAGTTACAGCAGCAAATAAACATCAGTGATCATAAGAAAGAAATTATGAAAGATTCAGAACGACATCCTGAAATCAGTCATGTCTCATATAATCCATTAATCAGTGTTTCAACGCGGATATAATGTCACGTAACGCTACATTTACCTCAGAAAAGACACTCAATGACCATAAACTAAGTTAACTATAAAAATAACTCTAGAGGAGTATTTTGATCAGTATACGCACTATAAATTCACTATATTTTTACTCAACCTGTTCTTCAATAATAAATTTATGTTTGAATAAATCCTTCATGAAAACAAGTTTATGGCATTTAAATGTTTATCTATTGGAGTAGAATCAGAATTATGGCATTACAAAGTTATGTAACCTGTAATAATATAGTAATAGCTGAACTTACCTCCCTGTATAGTTTACAGCATTATAAGAGGATTTTTTTTTTTTTTTGCTTGAGGAAAATTTTACATAAATCAAAATGAATCCATATCGAATCGAGATCAGAATTGCAAGCTTGTGAATTGAAATCGAACCGTGTCAATCAATACCCAGCCCTACTAATGTTGTTATAAATGAATCTGCCAATAAACAGGTGGATTTTGCACAGCTGTGCAAATAATCAGTGTGATAATAACACAATCATCTAATGAGCTGCATACAAAGACATTGATGCTAGTGTATGATGCCCTAAAACAGGTCCACAAGATTGTTTAGGGTGCATGATGATGCCCTATATAGGGAGCACGACATGATTGAGACACGACCACAGAGGGCCAATAGCTTAGCAAGAGTAACTCCTGCTTTATAACAATAGAAGACAGACAGATAATCTTCATATGTGTCATTACACCCCACAGAATCGCACCTAAAATCCCCCATTAGCATTTATCTGCGGGAAACAGAAACACAAACACCTGCCTCAAGACAAAATTCATTGTTTCGCTTACAAATGAGCGTCTGAGGCTAACGATAAAACAACACCCAGCGATCAAAACCACTCAAATATACAACTTGAAGATCGTGTTAAACGACTAAAAGCACGAAAATACACACAAGATGTGATTTTGATCCCTAAACCGAAAGTGTGATGAAGATTCGCTTCATTCGGGCTCATCATGCTAACATTAGCCGCTTAGCAACACCTGCATCGTGAGAAAATGATGCTGCGCTTCAATACAACAGCGATTTCATCGCGTTTCCACATCATTAAACACATATTTATCAATCAGCACTATTCAAACGCCGACAGATGTCGTTCGCTCCTCGGGTTTTTAACACATAAAGCAGATGAGGAGCGAAACATCTGGACGCGCCGCATCAATAGAAACGGAATAAACCGTCAGAGAATAAAACGACAGCCGTAAAACCTTCACAAACAACACGAGCTCGGGAGATTTACTCCGGTATGCAAACACAAACACAAAGCCTCAACCATCACGCAAGCGGTTACACAGTGAACACACTTTGGAAACGAGATGTTAATATTGAAATATTCACCTGGACTGGTGTGGATGAGGATGAGGATGAGAGGAAGGTGGTGTAAGGATGGAGAGAGGAGAGGAGGAGGTTGTTGTTGTTATTGTTGGTGGGTTACAGTCGCCAGGACTACGGTGACTATGGCGCTGCAACTCGGGGCAACGGTTGCTATAAAGCTCGCCGCGTAAACTAACTTGACGCTGCGGAAAGAGGCGGAGCTTATATATAAAGCTCAGTGCGCAACCGAACATGACGCTCAGTGAAGGGGCGGGGCTTGTGGTGATGGGAGGGAGGAGTCCGCGCGCGCGCCTCTCTTTGTGGCTTCTGTTTTTGAAATAAATTGCGGCTGATTTATTATTGATTAAATTACTGAGGAAATAACTATCATGAAAGGGCTGAAACTGCGAACGCAAGTATGTATTGCAAAATAAATGATTATCGTGGGCTGTGCGTAAACCACCAATAGGAGGCGCCCAACGATGAGTGGGCGGGGCTTTTGAAAGCAGGTCTGGATGAGATGAGAAAGAAGGGCGGGGCTTGTGCGTCAAAGCAGAAACCACTTTCCCTTGTACTCAATAATCAGCCTCACTTTTGATGAATGCTGCTGAATAAAGTCAATCAGATTGAGATTATGAAAATTTAGACCTGCCTTTTACTCCCTTGTATTTTTTTGCTTGAAGGAATACCCCAAGATTTTTGTAGTCAAAACCAGAGATATATTTTTCATGTATATGTGCATGAAAAAACCTTTACAATTAATTGTATGAAGCCACACCCACCAAAAATGAGTCAATGAAGAGGAAAAACTTGTATCTATTTACAAAATAGAACAAATGACTGCCCAACTCCAACTGAAACTGGACATTTTCATACAAAGGTGGACACCTGTTAGTGTATTGAGGGTGAACTGATCGGTGTGAAACTTTTACTCATTCCCTGTTGTATAATAAAAGAAAAAATATATTTTCTTTCATTTTACTATTGTATAGTGTTTTATGTATTTTCTTTTATTTGGGCCACCAATTATTCGTTGTTGTAATTTGTTAAAATGTAAAAAAAATCAGATGAGTAACCCTCAAATTAAACCTTTTTACAACAAAGATTCTTTTTTTCTTGCAAAAACGTTTGTATACAATGTTTTTCCAAGGAAACTCATTCAATTTAATGTTAACAGATTGCTGAGATTAGAGCATGACAACAAAGTATTAAAGTAAAAGCAATGATGTTTTGACATTCTGGAGGAATTTAAACATTTTATCCCCAAAATACACATTGATATAAACAAGGTCATGCAAACCTCAATGTTCAAAGTTGATTTTCTTTTAGCAGATAACACTTTACAAACATATGCATAAATATTTACATGTCGGTATGGCTTTAAATCTGTGTTAAGTGCATTTTGTTGTTGGCGTATATTTATAGTTTTGCTTATTCACTGTACATACAGTGGCATTAAAACATTTATACCCTTTTAAAATATCAAAGCATGTCATTTAGTGTTAGGAAACATGCTTTTTAAGCTTAACATTTGGCAAAAAATAAGCTTGTCTGGTTTGAAATAAAACAACAGATATATGTTTGGAAATGAGCACAAATGATGAAGAAAAGTGATGTTTTACGCACAGATTGCTCTGACATTTTTTACAGTGTAAGTTTGGCTTAAATGTCCGGTTTCTCCCATGATTAAGTGTCCACGAGGAAAGTTCTTTACACAGCGCGAGTGAGTTGTTTGGGCTGATGAGAGGAAACCTTCATCCTTCGGTAAAGACGCATGAGATCCGGCTCGGGCATCTCGGGATGTGAAGATAATTGTCCTCCGACAGCGAAGGCACCGGTTCTCCCAGAAACTCCTCCGGTCCGGTTTGGCAGTCGAACACTGTTGTCACAAACACACGATAATAAGCAACGTTTTTATTCAGAAAGTACATTAATGGACATTTTGAATGCCTTGAATAGTCTTTGGCCCTCAAAGAGACCATATTATCCCCTTCTTGTTTTCAGGCTCTACTAGAACAGGTTTTCCTGCTTGAATGTTGATTATTTTCCTCATATTCTCCATTGTTGCGGCTCCTCTCTTCCCAGTCTGTCAGTAACGCTCTGTTTACTTCCTGTCTCTATGAAGCCCCTCCTTCTGAAAAGCACACTGTGCTCTGATTGGTCGGCTGGAGCAGTGTGTTGTGATTGGTCGAGCGCTTTGAGTGTGTTTGGGAAATGCCCCGCCCCTTACCATAACCACCAGTTTAACTCACTACTAACTAACTCAACCAGGCCCCGCCCCTTTATTCTGCGTATGAATTATTATAATGAGGAATACTGTGACGTGTTCGTTCTCGAAACTCAAGACTACAATGGAGGTGTTTCAGGAGTTCAGAAACACTGACTCTGATATAGAGAAACTTTGTAACTTTGCAGAGCTTTTTCATGATTAAAAACAGCAACATTAAAGTCCAATGTAGTCAATCATTTTACTCAGAACTTATGATTAATTACAATGTAACTACATCACCTTAAAATAAAGTGTAACCTAATATAACAGCATTTGCATTTGTCAAACAGTGCTTTCAAAACACTTTTCATATATTTAAAGTCCCCCTGTAGTCATTAATTTTATCCCTTAAAACTCATCTTTGATCACCAAAATTACATATTTAAAAGTTTTTTAATGCCTTAAAATATCTTGAATGTAACTCGACACCCTTGTCTCATTTAGTATGCGCAGCTCTATGAATATGCAAATGAGCCCCGCCTCCACTCACTCCCTCAGCTCAGAGATCCACAGGTTAACGATCACACGTTGATCTGATTGGTTACAAGGTAGTTTGTGACGTCAGAAACACCAGCGATTTCAAAGCGTGTTTTTGAGACTGTCTTTGGTTCACTGCAGTTTTAAGGAGGAAATACTCAGCAATGCTGTCGACTTATGAATTTACACATGCTTTGTCTTAAAGCAGATTAAAAACACCACATAGACACATAAACAACATTAAAAGCTGGATTTTCTTTAAACACATGAAATATGAACATGTAAACTTTAAATAATAAGTTAGATTCTGCAGTGCATGTCATGCTTTACAGTATTTATGTGTGTTTTTACCAGTGATGGTTCTGTGGACGAGGTCGAGCTCGGGCTGAGACGCGTCTGAGGAGCCCAGATGTTCCTCAAACATGGGCATCTGCATCATGGAAAAGGAAGAAATCTGCTTGTTTTCCTGCGGTGAGTCAGTGTATGAGAACACGGTCCGGGCGTCACCAGAGAAACCTGAGTGTTAATGAAAAAACATTACTCACAACATCCAAAACTGAACTATTGTGTCCTAAATGTGAGATTGCATGCAGAATGAATGATATTTCCTCATTTGAGCTTGGAAAAACTTCATAAAATCTGTACGCCGAGATTTTTACATGCATTAGATGGATCTATTTTTGCCTCGGCCTGACAGACATCTGCCATCTGTTGCTCTAAGAGTGGAAGGACAAATTTGTGAATCATTCAGTGCCGATCGGTCCGTTCTCCGCTTACGGTCACGTCTTAAATATGCATTCTGCGTCTGCTTACTGCACATATGGCTTATATGTAAATGAGTTTATATATAGTGTCAGACACAACACGAATCTGCCACCTGCACTATTAATTAAAATAAAAACTGAAATGGTGATATGGCTGCGTATATGCGCTGCGTGTTTCAGGCACGGGGTTCATTTACACGTGAGCAACGGGGGGGGGGTTGCAGCGTCTCCATCTGCATCTGCTTTGAGTTTGAGTCGCTTTAACGCGCATTTGGGAACGAAAACATACACTAAACATCTTTACATACTTGTAGTGAGAAGCGCTTTTTGACAAATATGAAGCATAACTGTCACCCCCCTTTTTGAGAATAGACGTGAAAATGCAATATCCAAACTTAAGTGGTTGTAATTAAAGAATGCTTTGGAATATAGACCTATTTTTGGTCTTGTTTTATAGAAGACACTCAGCAGATTATTGACTGAAGTGAAAGATTCAAAAAATGAAACTATGAAAAAGTTATGGAAGTTTAGATTTACTGTAAATCAAATGTACTGTACTGAACATTTTATATTTTATATAATAGATATATTTTACAAAATAATTTTTACTATAAAATTACTATAAAATCAAAGCCACATATCTAACCAACCCGTGTTCCAAATTTGAAGTTGATATCACAAAAAATGAATTCCTATGAGTTTTTGTTTATACGCTGTACCAAAAATATCCACCGGGTGTAACCTACATTCCATTGAATGCTTTTGATGCATTTTCCTGTAACAAATTAATATATTTCTGTCCAAGTATCACTTCTATCACAAAATAGTCACCAAATATGGAACCTTGAGACTCAGACCTTTCCGACGACATGTGTTTTGTCAAGATTAGAAAAGGTTTTAAATAATAAAGTAGTTAAAAAAAAGTTGTAATATGAAACCTGACGACGCCCACTAGGGGAGGAGCCAGCTGAAAGAATTTAAAGTACCGTTTCCATGGTAACGCAATGTCCAATTTCAAAACGGGTTTCACAGGATGAATTTTGAGTTCGTAAGCTTTTTAATGATACCTAATTTGATGATTATTAAAAAAAAGCAATAAAAAAGGAGCGGCAAGTTAGCGGGATGGTGCGGTTTACATTAAATGAGTTTTATTATTTTATTAACACTAGTTGTTATTATTATTACTACTATCTTTCTTAAATACTCAATTTTTCTTTTACAGTGAAAAATTACAATAGTAATATATATAACATATGTGTATTTGATATAAAATTTTATATTTGTATTACATAATAACTAGTGGTGGGCCGTTATCGGCGTTAACGTGCTGCGTTAACGCGAGAATCTTATCAGGCGATAAAAAAAATATCGCCGTTAATCTATTCTCCAAGTTGAGTTGGGAGCTGGCTCGATGACGCAATCTACCCGCGGCCGCGAGGTACACCGACCCGGCTGCAACGCATCATATTCGTCGTCATCTTAAGTAAACACGGCTGAAAGTGAAAGCATCCATTATTTGGACTTGGTTCGGATTTAAGCCGTCCGACGAGCAGCAGCAAACTATATAGACAGAGTGTGTGGGGTCACAGTTCGGTAAATTAACACACGACTAATCCGTTCTACCACATCAAATTTAAAACGAAACACTGAATACCAGCGCGCGCGTATTATTCCCAATATATCTTAGTGGTGTAGCACATAATCTCTGTCTGCGCCCGATTTTAAGAATCATTGTTGTGTTTCTTTTTAACTGAAAAGACATCAGTTAGACAATATTCTAACTTTAAATTTGGGGTTTCATAAGCTCCAAGCCATAATAAACATTAGACCTACTTAAGTCTCTGCAGCTAGTGTACTTAAATTTTATTTATCTGCAAAATTATGTTGTATACTTACAGTTTTGCACAATATATGTTCTCAAAACTACATACACCCTTTAAAAAAAACAAAAAACATTTAGCAGTTGTTTAGCAGGGTCTGTGTAACCTGTTCTGAAATGGTTTTATTATAAGCAAGAGGCTGCAATGTATATCACAATATGGATTTTAGGCCATATCGCCCATCCCTAATTGATAGCCTATAGTAGTTGATAATAACATAGGCCTACCTAATGTTGCCTACGGACGGTAACAGTACAGTAGTAACCTTTTACAGTCTATGAGTAGAACAGCTTTCTCAAGCAGTTTGTGATGCATTTTGGAAACAGGAGATGAGCCCCTGGTCTAATGCGCCACCTGGCTTGAGAAACCCGTTCTCAAAGACTTACTTTTATAGTCATTATTTGGGTAGCACACATATTCTGAATGCCTTCGGCAGAATTCAAATGAGCCATTTTAATCTAGATTAATCTAGATTAATTTCAAAATTAATCTAGATTAATCTAGATTAAAAAAATTAATCTATGCCCACCTCTAATAATAACACAAATTATAATTGTGTAGCCCTGCAAATAAGCACAGCAAACCTGGAAATCTTTTTTAAAGCACATTTAAAATTGCAAGTTTTATCCCCAAAAAAATTTGATTCAAAGTGGAGGAAAAAACGTCAGGTCAATTTATTAATGAAGTTGTGTGAACAACACAAGTCGAGCACGTGTGATCAAAGGTGCAGTGAGCGGTTTCTGAGAAACTCTGTTGATATTTGAAATCACCAACACAAACACGCCCCTACCTAAGAGGACCACACCCCTATTTTTATAGCTCCGCCCCCAAGTTAACAAACACGCTATGCAGCACAGGCACCTCCCCCTCATGAGTGGACACGCCCCTTACTGCTGATTGGCTACAAGTGCTTTTTGTGCTCTATCCGATCCACTTTCAACAGCGTTTCTCAGAAATCGCTCACTGCACCTTTACTGTGTTTAAATGTCTGTTTATTGCAAATTAAAATCGGTGTACGCCTCATTAATACAATTATGGGCTTAATTGCAATGGTTTTATCCAAGTATTATGTTAGCATAAGGTAAATTAATTGCAATATTGCCAAAAGCCCATTATAATTGCATTATGAGTGTGCATGTAAATGTTGTTTTCTCATGTATGAAATAAGCTAAAGTTATTAAAGAAAACGGGGACGTACTGTCCTGAAGCGCAGGCTGGGATGTTCTGGGATGGTTGGAGTATCTGGGCAGGTTGTGAGTGTTTTGGGTCAGACTGTGATGAGGTGATGAAGACGACACTTGCTGTGACACAGGAACCCTACACCTGAGAAACGACACCGTTTCACAATAATCAGTCCTCATGTTGTTCCAAACATGTTCATATAATGAAACTGTTTATCCAGTTGCCAGGACAAGTGCACTGACCTCTAACCCTACTGTTATGATATGCAAAACCTCAAAGAGAGATGATTTTACAAACATATGCATAAATATTTACATATCCGTATTGCTTTAATCCCTGATAAGTGATTTTGTTGCCACAGTTTCTCATAGTTTTGCTCATCTATGAACTATTCTACACATACAGTGGCCCCAAAAAACATTTGTACCCTAGTAACTTTTAAAATATCAAAGCATGTATCATTTATGCACAAAGAAGCTTTTTACCTAAACATTTAGAAGTTTGTCTGGTTTAAAGGGGTCAAGTGATGCTATTTCATAAGTTAATTATTTTGATTATTAGATGTGATAAAACAGGTTAACATGCTTTAATGTTCAAAAAACACACATACTGTACATAGTTGCATCACCTCTATTCCCCGTCTGTCTGAAACGCACTGATTTCTACAAAGCCCCGCCTCTTGAAAAGCTCCAAGTGCTCTGATTGGCCAGCTGACCCAGTGCGCTGTGATTGGCCGAACACCTCCAGCGTGTAAGCATAATCGCGAGCTTCTAAAGCAGTTTAACCACAGTTAATAATGTTGTCGGTTTTATGCGGATGATCAATCGGAACAAACCTTACAAGCTTTTATTCTGCAACTCTTACATGTTCCAGATATGACGTTAAAAGTTGAATTTGTCCTGAAGTGACTACATTAAAAAGTGTATATTTTTAATTTATTTAGGTGTGTATAGCTTGGTTTTTATTTTTATTACATGCTAAAAGCAACAGAAAACATTAAAAAGCATCATATGACCCCAAGTTTTAAAGTCCCCCTGTGGTGAAAATGAAGCTTTTAATGTAGTTTATGTGTCTATGTGGTGTGTTTAATCTGCTTTAAGACAAACCATGTGTAAATTCATAAGTCGACAGCATTGCTGAGTATTTCCTCCTTAAAACTGCAGTGAACCAAAGACAGTCTCAAAAACACGCTCTGAAATCGCTGGTGTTTCTGACGTCACAAACTACCTTGTAACCAATCAGATCAACGTGTGATCGTCAACCAGTGGATCTCTGAGCTGAGTGAGTGAGTGGAGGCGGGGCTCATTTGTATATTCATAGAACCGCGCATACTAAATGAGGCGAGGGTGTCGAGTTACATTCAAGATATTTTAAGGCATGAAAGGGAAAAATATTTAAATATGTAATTTTGGTGATCAAAGATGAGTTTTAAGGGATAAAATTTCAAAGCATTTTGAAAGCATGTTTAACAAATGCACTGACCCCACTGTTATGATATTAGGTTACCCTTTATTTTAAAGGGACGTAGTTACATTGTAATTACTCAAATAAGTACTCACTATAGAGTTATGATAATTTACTGTTATTACTATAGTAAGTAACATGTAACTACGTCACCTTAAAATAAAGCGTTACTGCTATTTTTATGATGCTGATTCTTAGTTTCAAATCCAAGTGACATTTTCCCAGCAAATGCATCCAAAAAGCAGCATTGTGTTTTTTCCTGGAAGTAAAACTACAGCGGCACAGGAACAGAGCGACTGCTTTTAATGGGAGTAAAATCTGGGAAAACAGAGGTCAGGGGTATTTCACAACTGATTTAGCCCAAAGTGAGGTAATTACGCCAATCCCATTACATTGTAAATAACAATAATCAGACAAACAAGTGGATCTCTGAGCTGAGTGAGTGAGTAGAGGCGGGGCTCATTTGCATATTCATAGAACCGCGTATACTAAATGAGGCAAGGGTGTCGAGTTACATTCAAGATATTTTAAGGCATGAAGATTTTTTTTCAAGGGAAAAACTTTTAAATTTGTCATTTTGGTGATCAAAGATGAGTTTTAAGGGATCCAATTATTGACTACAGGGCGACTTTAATTATATAAAGAGTGTTTTTGAAAGCACTGTAGTAAAATCTGGGAAAACAGAGGTCAGAGGTATTTCACAACTGATTTAGCCCAAAGTGAGGTAATTACGCCAATCCCACTGCATTGTGTAATTCACTTATTGAGTTCCCGGTGCTCTCCGGTCGGTGGCTATAGTGTCTTCCAGCACGGGCCCTCGAGACCAATGAGGCATAGCAGGTCTTGATCTCTCCAGACGATTGTCTTGCTTGGATCCCGCAATCATTGCTTGGACGATGTGCATCTGCGTCGAGAAAAGCAGAAAAGGTTCCTCTCTGTGCCTTTGAAGTGCAATGCGTGCCGTCCAAAAACATAAGCCTCTTCCCAAACTCTTTTGCCACAGTAGACGTGTAAAACACACAAAAGCGCAGTGGAGCCTTTCAGCAGAGAAAAGCCTGCTTTATTAGAGTCAGATTATTGCAACTATGAGCTCTCAGCCATAAAGCCATGACAACCAGCCACGCATTTATCGCAGATCAAGAGAAAATAAAAGCGCTGGAGCTTTTGAATCGGTCACTCCGCCAAGTGAAACTTGAAATGAATGTAAACTAGACAGTGATTCAGTGTGTGGCAACTTACTCGATTGAGCTTCGACCAAAAACATAGTGATAGGAAAAACACATACGGCATTATTAGACTCGATTCATCAGGCTTGAAAGGAGCGTCACAGACACTGGCGTATAGAAGTGATGCCAGATTCACGTCGCGGCTAACCTGTCTTTCACCCGCTCTGATCTCTGAGTGAATACAAGTGTACCTTCATTTTCTCCAGTCATAGATGCATGAACGGCCGTCTTTTCTCCTTTCTCATTTCTTTCAGACGTCAAGTGAACTTGCTCGCAATTTTAAACCCAGCAGGGACGTCGTGGAGGAACAAGGCTGTTCTCAGAGGAGCGAAAGCTCTCACACACACTCGTTTGTTTATCACAGGGATTGTGCACTCAAATATAACTTGAAAATTTAAAGTCGCCCTGTAGTCAATCATTTCATCCCTTAAAACTCATCTTTGATCACCAAAATTACATATTTAAACATTTTTCCTTGAAAGAAATGTATTCATGCCTTCAAATATCTTGAATGTAACTCGACACCCTTGCCTCATTTAGTATGCGTGGTTCTATGAATATGCAAATGAGCCCCGCCTCCACTCACTCCCTCAGCTCAGAGATCCACTGGTTGACGATCACACGTTGATCTGATTGGTTACAAGGTAGTTTGTGACGTCAGAAACACCAGCGATTTCAAAGCGTGTTTTTGAGACTGTCTTTGGTTCACTGCAGTTTTAAGGAGGAAATACTCAGCAAATGTTTCACTCGTGACAGAAGTTAAATATTGTTCTTTAACCATTGATGTAGTTTTCGTACCTGTTGTTCCCGTGTAAAGGAGGCAGTGGACGAGTCTGTGTTGGGCCGGGCTGGTTTAGGGCGAACACTTGAAGACAAAAAAGAAAATCATCATTACTTTACGGTAAAACGACGGTAAGATTCGTTGCCAATAGCCATCACTGCAATGAAATATCAAAATGACTCTGAAAGCTTATTAGCATCTCTGCATTACACTGCTGATTTCCCACTGTTTTTCTGTGTGAACATGCGCTAGAGGGACATTTTTATCCAAAAACACACATGACGTGAGTTTAAAGTCAAGTCAAAAGTCCAAGTTTATTTATAAAGCACTTTTTAAAAACAGGAAGTGTTTATCAAAGTGTTATATCACATATCAATGATGCAATCAATCAACGGCACAGAAGAAAACAATAAGACACGATAAAAAAGCAACTCTCACACAGCGCTATAAAAATGATACTCTATTTTCTTTACATTGGAAAAGTATTTGTGCACCAATTATAGGACACAAATATGTCAATGGAAAACATTTATTTTAAGGAATGAATGTAAGCTGGCGTTGGTGAAGCACTAACAAGACTAAAAATAGAGGTTTGTTTCTGTGTTTCGTTTTATTCTTGTTTCTGTTCTTTATATTACATGCAAAAAACACACTTATATGTAAAGCATTGTTAATGCATCAGTTATCCCTTGTAATGCACTTTATAATGCATTGCATGATCTTATGAATAATTGTAACAACAGTATATTATCTATTCATTGATCTAGCCATTAGAAAATATAATGCATTAAAACACGACAATTTCAGATATAACAAGAAATCTGCAAATAATATAATGCATTTTATCTTTAGTTATAAATAATTATGAAAAGATTTAATGTGCATAAAATAACCTTTATAATGCATTATCCATAGAGGCTTTAAATGTTACTGAAAAAAGCAATAAAAATAAAGGAGAAGAAATATGCAAGTTAAAAGTTCAACTAAAAATGCATCTCTAGCAGTGTTATTCACTATCACTGAGATACTATTATAGTATTTTATACATTTATTATTTTTATATATTTTCCCATTTCATTTGAAATTGTAGTTAAAGCTTTTTTTTAAATATGTCTGTATAGTTTTTATTAATGTTTTTATTTCTGTTTTAGTTATTTTAGTACATGAAGTTAAACTGTTTAAACTAAATGAAAATGAGAAATGTTGCCTTGGCAACGAGCTGAAATAATATGCTTTTTATATTTTTATTTTTTATTTCACTTAACTTTTATTTTATTTCAAGCATCAAAAATGTTTGTATGGTGAGTTTTGTGAGGGACTCTTCCTTGAACACACGACTCTGTGAAGTGTTGCATACCGGTGTAGAGATCATCAGTGGGGGACTGGTGCTTGGTCTCAATCAGGTCCAGTGGCGAGAGGCTGTGGTGCAGCGGCTGAACGGTCAAACACTCGGCGAGCCCGTCCTGACTGCGTCTCAGCTGCATCACACCACACACACACACACACACACACACACACACTCATGCATGAGACTTTCTCTCAACATCAAACACTTTTACACTTTGGTTTCTGAGGGATTTTATCCATGACAGACTGGCTGGACTGGGAAAAGTGGCCGTTGTGCACCAGTGTGGAGCCAGAAGTGAACGTGAGTTTGCTAAAACCTATTACCTATAAAAGCTGTTTTACAGGAGGGGAGCAAGTGATGTTTTTGAGGACAGATTATGAAGAATAACATCTGGAATAATGTGCACTTTTAATAACATCTGGAATACTGTGCACTTTTAATAACAACATCTGGAATAACGTGCACTTCGAATAACATCTGGAATAACGTGCACTTTTAATAACAACATCTGTAATAACGTGCACTTTTAATAACTTCTGGAATAACGTGCACTGAATAACATCTGGAATAACGTGCACTTTTAATAACAACATCTAGAATAACGTGCACTTTTAATAACAACATCTGGAATACTGTGCACTTTTAATAATAATATCTGGAATACTGTGCACTTTTAATAATAACATCTTGAATAACGTGCACTTTTAATAACTTCTGGAACAACGTGCACTGAATAACATCTGGAATAACGTGCACTTTGAATAACATCTGGAATAACATGCACTTTTAATAACAACATCTGGAATAACATGCACTTTGAATAACATCTGGAATACTGTGCACGTTATTCCAGATGTTAATAAGTGCACGTTATTCCAGATGTTATTCAAAGTCCACAGTATTCCAGATGTTAATAAGTGCACGTTATTCCAGATGTTATTCAAAGTCCACAGTATTCCAGATGTTAATAAGTGCACGTTATTCCAGATGTTATTCAAAGTGCACATTATTCCAGATGTTAATAAGTGCACGTTATTCCAGATGTTAATAAGTGCACGTTATTCCAGATGTTAATAAGTGCACGTTATTCCAGATGTTATTCAAAGTCCACAGTATTCCAGATGTTAATAAGTGCACGTTATTCCAGATGTTATTCAAAGTCCACAGTATTCCAGATGTTAATAAGTGCACGTTATTCCAGATGTTATTCAAAGTGCACATTATTCCAGATGTTAATAAGTGCACGTTATTCCAGATGTTAATAAGTGCACGTTATTCCAGATGTTAATAAGTGCACGTTATTCCAGATGTTATTCAAAGTCCACAGTATTCCAGATGTTAATAAGTGCACGTTATTCCAGATGTTATTCAAAGTCCACAGTATTCCAGATGTTAATAAGTGCACGTCATTCCAGATGTTAATAAGTGCACGTTATTCCAGATGTTAATAAGTGCACGTTATTCCAGATGTTATTCAAAGTCCACAGTATTCCAGATGTTAATAAGTGCGCGTTATTCCAGATGTTATTCAAAGTGCACATTATTCCAGATGTTATTCAAAGTGCACATTATTCCAGATGTTATTTAAAGTGCACATTATTCCAGATGTTATTTAAAGTGCACAGTATTCAAGATGTTATTATTAAAAGTGCACATTATTCCAGATGTTATTTAAAGTGCACAGTATTCAAGATGTTATTATTAAAAGTGCACATTATTCCAGATGTTATTCGAAGTGCACGTTATTCCAGATGTTATTCAAAGTGCACGTTATTCTAGATTATTCTAGATCAACATCTGGAACGATGTGCACTTCGAATAACATCTGGAATAACGTTCACAATAAGACCAAGAAAGTAAATTTCGATGTCACGGCGACTGAAAAGACTGCATTTACTTTCCAAATGTTATTAAAGCACATCGATAGATATAACCTTGGATAATTGCAGCATAATCTTTTGCCTAATTGAGCTGAATGTACAGTAATTAATCATAAGCATATGGTTTAATATCACAGCTTAAAATATCCCTGCGTTTCAAGCTCTGGACCTGCAGGACATCGTGATCATATTTAGTGTCTCTAATAATATCTTCTGAGTAATTCCTAATAATCATCGGTGAGGAGCACTGGGTGTGTTCAGACAGGACAGATCCTCTATAAGCAGTTTGACCAGTTTTTTCTATTTTTCTATTTTTCCTCTCCCAGAAACCGTGTGCTTGAGGAATCTGTATCTATGGTGACGTGACCTTTATTTTGTTCCTTGGTGATAATGAACGGCTCCTACACAACAAGTTACCAGTTCAGAGACTTAGTTATCAACGCCCTTCTTGACAAATCTTGCACATTTCGTCTCAAACACACACTGTTCTACATTATAAGACGACGGTTGCATGTTGTACAATCCTCTTCTGAGCGAATAACTGGATAATTCACACAAAAATACAAATTCTGTTGTTATTTACTCGCCTTCCAAATCTATATGCTTTCATTTTTTGTGTGTGTGGAACACAAAATTATCATTTTAGAAGAATCTTCAATTGCCTTTGTTTACATAGAAAGAATTTAAAACGCCAAGAAGTGCAAAAAACACCAAAAAATTGTCACGGTTAAGATGTAAAATAGTAACTAGTTTCTCCAAGGCTGCATTTATTTGATCAAAAATACAGTAAAAATAGTAAAATATTATTATAATGTAAATCAGCTGTTGTCTATGTGAATATCTAGTAAAGTGTAATTTATTCCTGTGATCAAAGCTGAATGTTCAGCATCATTACTCCAGTCTTCAGTGTCACATGATCCTTCAGAAATCACTCTAATATGATGATTTGATGATCAAGAAACATTTATGATTATTATCAGTGTTCAGATGTTTGTTAAAAATTGAGATGCATTTTAATTTTCAGGTGATGAATAGAAAGAACAGCATTTATTTGAAATATAATCTTTTGTAACATTATAAATGTCTTTACTGTCAGTTTTGATCATTTTATGTGGTTTTTTGTTTCTGTTTTCAACATTTTCAACAATGATGTTGAAAATTCAGCTTTGATCACAGGAATAAATTACATTTTACAATATATTCACATTGAAAACAGTTATTATAACGTGTAATAATATTTCACAGTTTTTACAGTATTTTTGATCAAATAAATGCAGCTTTGGTGAGCAGAAGAGATGTTAAACTTTTTTTTTTTTTTTATTATTATTCTGAACGTTTGACCGGTCCCTGACAGCAACAGAGTCGGGCCAGATCCGGTGTGTATCTCAGCGTGGGGTGTGTGATGGCAGAAAGGCTGGAGTCTGACGTGTGCTGTTATGATGCTTGTACCTTTTTCCTGGCTTGTTGCTCCTTCAAGGAGTGAGACTTGACGTGTTTGCGCAGAGAGCTGGGGTCCGTGTAGCGTTTACCACACCCCTGGATCTGACATGCGTAGGGCTTCTGCACACACACACACACACACACACACACACACACAGGTTTGTTTTGCTATACTTGTGAGGACATTCCATAGGCGTAATGGTTATTATACTGTACAGACTGTATATTCTATTCTCTTATACTAACCCTACCCATCACACACACACACACACACACACACTAACCCAACCCCTGAACCTACCCATCACACACACACACACTAACCCAACTCCTAAACCTACCCATCACACACACACACACACACACACACACACTAACCCAACCCCTAAACCTTCCCATCACACACACACACACACACACACACACACACACTAACCCGACCCCTAAACCTTCCCATCACACACACACACACACTAACCCGACCCCTAAACCTTCCCATCACACACACACACACACACACACACACACACACACACACACTAACCCAACCCCTAAACCTTCCCATCACACACACACACACACACACACACTAACCCGACCCCTAAACCTTCCCATCACACACACACACACACACTAACCCGACCCCTAAACCTTCCCATCACACACACACACACACACACTAACCCGACCCCTAAACCTACCCATCACACACACACACACACACACACACACACACACTAACCCGAACCCTAAACCTTCCCATCACACACACACACACACACTAACCCGACCCTAAACCTTCCCATCACACACACACACACACACACACACACACACACACCCGTTCTCTGCCTCTGGTGTGCAGGTGTGTTGCGTGGGCGTGTTGAATATACTTCTACACTGGGGAAGAGCCTCTCTCTCCGCGGCTGTGAGATGTTCTGGTGTTCTCACCGTGTCGACGTGCGTGCGCTGGTGTTTGGCGCGGTCGCTGGAGTTGCTGAAGGCTTTCTGGCAGCCGGGCTGCTGGCACACGTAGGGCTTCTCGCCCGTGTGGCTCCTCAGGTGGATCTTCAGGTTCTCCAGCCGGGAGAAGGCCTTCTGACAGCCCTCAAACTAACCAGAGGAACACACAGATCAGTCACACGGGCCAGACGTGTTTCTCTGCAGGACTCAGCCTGGCCAGAAGGGGTCAGTGTTTTCCTGCTCAAGTAACCCGTCTATGTCCCTCTCTTATTATTTTGATTATTATTTCTCTAATTATATTATTTTGTGCCATCTGTTAGATGAAGCCAGCTACACTATTCTCTGTGCATATATTATTATGCATTGTTTAATAAGCTAATTAAAGTGTAGGAACAATAACAGGCAACGGTTGCATCTATTTCACCTCAGTATGAAGTAGAAACTTAATAAGGCGTCATAGATTCACAGTTAGTTCTAGTTTTCAGTTAACGGTTTATCACTGCATCAAAAGCTAGACTGTTCACTCTAATTAAATGACATCATGAACATTTTTGCAGTGGCTTCATCATCATCATCATCATCATCATCATCAAAAGAACAGCATTTATTTGAAATAGAATCTTTTGTAACATTATAAATGTCTTTACTGTCACTTTTAATCAATTTAATGTGTCCTTGATTAATTTTTTTTCGGTTTTCAACAATGATGCTGAAAATTCAGCTATTCAATTATTATTATGCATTGTTAAATAAGCTAATTAAAATTAAATAGTGCAGGAACAATAATTAACGACGTTTGCATCTATTTCATCTCAGTATAAACTCAACAGTCACATTTAATAAGGCGTCACACACTGCAATACATGCTTTTCTTACTTAGTATTTTTGTCTTGTTTCCAGTCCAAATTTCTAAAAATTCTTAAATCAAGATGTGTTACTATATAAGTAAAATGACATAAGATATGATTTTCCGGTTTTCTAGGGGAATTCGTTAAAATGAAGTGAGTTGATGCTTTAAAAAGCACAATAATCTGCCAGTGGGGTCAGAAAAATAATGTTAATTCAAACAGAAACAAGATTATTCTTCTGACCCCATTGGCAGATAAACTCTCTTCATTTTGATGAATTCCCCCAGAAAACAAGACTTAATATCTTATGTCATTTTACTACTTTAATAAATGCATCTTGATTTAAGAAATGCTTGATATTTGGACTGGACACAAGAGTAAGAAAAGCATGTTTTGCAGTGTAGATCACAGTTAGTTATAGTTTAACGTTTTATCACTGCATCAAAAGCTTGACCGTTCACTCTAATTAAATGACATCATGAACATTTTTGCTTCATCTTGCAAGAATGTGACATTCCTGATCTCTGTCCTTTCGGATGTGCGGGCAGGAATGCCGGCGAATCACGGATGCCAGAAGCCACCGATGCGTGAACAAACGCCCTGACCTCATTTGTTTCGTTCAGAAATATGGTTTAGAAATAAATAATTACCCATCAGAAAATGACTTCAGCAATCGCTGGAATTCTTTGGCTCTGAGCTCATCTTATACAACAGGAACATAATGGAGTTGGACATTAATAGTGTTTCTGTCAGCATGTTTTGATTGCTTTATAATGAAGTGGTTATTTTAGCAGGAGATATTAATGCAATAGCAGTGTCGCATGTAGGCGTTATTTAATCACGAGGCTTGAGCTGATCTTTACAAGGGTCAGTAATTTAATCTAAATATAAAGTTTGTTTTGTGAGAACAGAAAGATCTGTACTTGTGATTTGTCACTGATGAACAGGAATTCTTTTGGGATCGGGATTTATCGGGATCGTTTCTAAAGCAGCGGGAGGGAGTCACAGTCGTTGTGGCGTTTCTTCACGTATGTGGACTGTCATTTTTGCAAAAATCCTTTGTTCCCAACTTATAATTTTTTTTAATCACAAACAAACCTGAATGATAGAAGGTGCAAACAATGAATCTCATCCTTCCCTCACACTCTGTAACACATCTTTCCCATCCGGTCAAAATGACCCGAAGCCATAAAATTATACTTTTTTTTTATTGTCCAGAAAGCTCACTTTATTTCAATTTGATAATATTTTTTCTATTTTTTAATGCAATTTTTTATTTTATTTACCTTTAAATTACTAGATTTGATCAATAAATAATAAATAAATAGTACATTCCTCACATTCTTTCAACTTAAATTCAAAATAACTCACACTTTCATGCATAACCCTTTTAATTTAGCTCTAAATATCTTACATCGGGTGTCTTTGAGGAAAACAAATAATATAAGATGATATTTCATGAGTCTAGATGGCCTTATATCTCTATATGGAGCAAATGAGCTGTCCGCTGGGTCCTAAAGTCAGTTAACTTCAGTATGCATTGCATTCCGATACACATGTAGACATTATAAAATATTTATTTTGGTAAATTCTTTTGTTAGAATTCTGAGCATTTTTAGTTTTTTTTTTATGTGTACTGAAGCATTCCTCACATTCCATTTATTCCTAAGGGGGTCAAATTGACCCGAGACGGAAGGATTTGTTACTTTTTTAACAAAAAGGTTTTTTTTTTGGTTTTTTTTTGTATATTTGTGGTTCAAGTGTGTCAAAAGTCCTAGGGTCTTGGACCCCTCTAATGAACACTCAATTTTTAAAACGTAAAAAAAAAAATTAGTTTTGGGTCAAAATGACCCGCGGGAAGGATGATTAATTAGTGGCGTTAATCACTAGCACGGAAATAACCTTCAGTTTATTCTTCAATAAACTTCAGCATTTGAATGAATCCTCAAATCAAGCACGTTTTTATTTTACTGACCCAGACAAAAACATAGTGTCGGCCCAGATCCGGCCCACATCCGGTACATGTGGATTCCACTTGCGCGACCATAAAACAAGTGCAAAAAATCCCACATTGAAGGAGAAATAAAGTCTAGACTTGTCCATCCTTGTCTTGTCTAGTCCGATCCTTGTTCCTACAGGCAGAAGACGACTAATCTGGGACCGTTTATCTTGAACCAGAAGCCATTAAGCTTCAACAGTCGTTGAAGTCAGAAGTAATAACTGCAGCCGCCTAATTACCAGTGGATCATTAAAGAGCTAAACTGCACCTCAACTATCCCACCAGTCCTCTGGCTCACACACACCAGCCAAAGAAAACAGCAGATCAATGAGCATTCAGATCAGGCCAGCTGGGGAACCTGTGTCTGTGCAGGACTTTCACAGACTTTATTTAATAAAGCTTGGCCGTTGTGAGAGAGCGAGTCCTGAATAGATGTCAACATGAGCCAGGGCTCGTGTGCCAGGGCTTTGGCATCACCCAGACAACTACAACTGCTTCATTATCATCTAAGGTTAGGAATAGCCAGAGAAGAATGTGTGTAGACAGGGTTTGGTATTTTGAAGTGACAAATTATTGCATTTGCTCGTATGATATAAAATAATGTAAGGCCTTTATGTTTTTATGTGGGTTTTGAAGTGAAAGATCGATCAAAATCATTGGAGATTGGAGAATGAAGGATCATTCACATGATCAAAACAAGTGAAACCAAGTGAAAGATGGTTAGATAGATAGATAGATAGATAGATAGATAGATAGATAGATAGATAGATAGATAGATAGATAGATAGATAGATAGATAGACATGGATGGATAGATAGATGGATAGACGGATGGATAGACATAGATGGATGGATAGATAGATAGATAGACAGATAGATAGATAGATAGATAAATAGACGGATGGATAGACATAGATGGATAGATAGATGGATAGACATGGATGGATTGATAGATAGATAGACGGATGGATAGACATAGATGATAGATAGACATGGATGGATTGATAGATAGATAGACGGATGAATAGACATAGATGGATAGACAGATGGATGGATAGATAGATAGATGGATAGATAGATGGATGGATAGACATAGATAGATAGATAGATAGATAGATAGATAGATGGATAGCCATGGATGGATGGATAGACATAGATGGATAGATAGATAGATATGGATGGATAGATAGATAGATAGATGGATAGATAGATGGATGGATAGACGGATGGATAGACAGATGGATAGATAGATGGATAGACATGGATGGATTGATAGATAGATAGATGGATGGATGGATAGACAGATGGATAGATAGATAGATAGATAGACAGATAGATAGGTAGACAGATAGGTAGATAGATGGATGGATAGACATTGATAGATAGATAGATAGATAGATAGATAGATAGATAGATAGATAGATCGATCGATAGATAGACGGATGGGTAGACATGGATGGATAGACAGATAGATAGATGGATAGATAGGTAGAAAGACAGACAGACAGATAGATAGATAGATAGATAGATAGATAGATAGATAGATAGATAGATCGATAGATAGACGGATGGGTAGACATGGATG
>NC_137145.1:1222575-1304269 GCF_949319135.1 Squalius cephalus
ATATGTGTATGTATGTGTATATGTGTGTGTGTATGTGTGTAAACGTGTGAGTGTATGTACAGTATGTGTGTGTACATGTTTGTGTGTAAACGTGTGTGTGTGTGTATGTACAGTATGTGTGTGTGTATGTGTGTGTGTTTGTATACATGAGTGTGTGTATGTGAGTGTGTATGTGTGTAAACGTGTGTGTATGTACAGTATGTGTGTGTATACGTGTGTGTGTGTGTGTGTGTGTGTGTGTGTGTGTGTGTACAGTGTGTGTGTGTATATACGTGTGTGTGTGTGTGTGTGTGTGTTTGTATACATGAGTGTGTGTATGTGAGTATGTGTATATGTGTGTGTATGTAAACGTGTGTGTGTATGTACAGTATGTGTGTATACATGTGTGTGTGTGTGTGTGTGTGTGTGTGTGTTTGTATACATGAGTGTATGTACGTGTGTGTGTGTGTGTGTGTGTGTGTGTGTGTGTGTGCATACGTGTGTGTATACATTAGTGTGTGTGCATACATGTGTGTTTATGTTTGTGTGTATACACGTGTGTATATATACGTGTGTGTGTGTGTGTATACATGTTTGTGTGTGTATACGTGTGTGTGTGTGTTTGTATACATGAGTGTGTGTATGTGAGTATGTGTATATGTGTGTGTATGTAAACGTGTGTGTGTATGTACAGTATGTGTGTATACATGTGTGTGTGTGTGTGTGTGTGTGTGTGTGTGTGTGTATACGTGTGTGTATACATTAGTATGTGTGCATACATGTGTGTTTATGTTTGTGTGTATACACATGTGTGTATATATACGTGTGTGTGTGTATACATGTTTGTGTATATATGTGTGTGTGTATACATGTGTGTGTAAATATAGCAAAAACTTTTTTAATGACACACAGGTATATATAGGTATATATGTGTGTGTGTGTGTATATGTGTGTGTATGTGTGTATATGTGTGTGCGCATACATGTGTGTGTGTGTGTGTGTGTGTGTATGTATGTATACACGTGTATGTGTGTGTACATGAGTGTGTGTGTATCTGTGTGTGCATACATGTGTATTGTGTGTGTGTATATATGTGTGTGTATGCGTGTGTGTGTGTGTGTGTGTGTGTGTTTAATATTCTTTGTTTGTTTTAATCAATACGTGTACATTAGTCATCTATAGATGAGCTGAGACTCACGGAGCACTTGTTGGGCTTCTCCCCGGAGTGGACCCTCATGTGTATGAGCAGCTTGTAGCGCGCGTTGAAAGGCTTGTGTTTGCGCGGACACGCGGCCCAGAAGCAGGTGAAGTCCTCGCCCTTACGCTGGTCAACGTGAACCTTCTCGATGTGCTTGACCAGATCGTCCCGCGGGCCGAACACAGCACCACAGTCCAGCCAGCGACAGCAGTGCCCTCCACTCGGGTCTTCATCTTCATCCTCCTCAAGCATTGAGGGAAGAACCATTGAGTTCTGAGTGTGAGATCCTCGGAAATGAGAGTTATATGGAGGCGGAGGGCCTCGAGGAGGACTAGGCGTTCGGATTAAAGCGGAAAACTTAAGCTGTATTGAAGGCGAGTGCTTGTTTTGGATCTCATGAGCGGGTTGAAGTTGGTGCTCCACCACTAGATTAGTGAATTGATCTTCTATTCCCTCTAAATGCTGCATTCGGGAACTCTCTGAGTCCGTTTGGACACACACACTCTTGTTCATGTGTTTTCCATGGTTCGGATGAGGGATGCAACTTCCTCTGACTCCCAGAAAGTGTCCGCAAACATCCGACTGCAATGGCGAAGGAGTCCCTAGTGGGGAAAAAAAGTCAACTTTATTGTATTGCTAAGTTAGTTGGGGACATTTAACTTAATATTCAACAATATTATTGCTCTGCCTGCATTGACACCATTATATGAGAACTGAACTGAGATGGACGATGACATCATAGTTTTCTCCAGAGCGGCTATATATATATACACTCACCTAAAGGATTATTAGGAACACCTGTTCAATTTCTCATTAATGCAATTATCTAATCAACCAATCACATGGCAGTTGCTTCAATGCATTTAGGGGTGTGGTCCTGGTCAAGACAATCTCCTGAACTCCAAACTGAATGTCAGAATGGGAAAGAAAGGTGATTTCAGCAATTTTGAGCATGGCATGGTTGTTGGTGCCAGACGGGCCGGTCTGAGTATTTCACAATCTGCTCAGTTACTGGGATTTTCACGCACAACCATTTCTAGGGTTTACAAAGAATGGCGTGAAAAGGGAAAAACATCCAGTATGCGGCAGTCCTGTGGGCGAAAATGCCTTGTTGATGCTAGAGGTCAGAGGAGAATGGGCCGACTGATTCAAGCTGATAGAAGAGCAACTTTGACTGAAATAACCACTCGTTACAACCGAGGTATGCAGCAAAGCATTTGTGAAGCCACAACACGCACAACCTTGAGGCGGATGGGCTACAACAGCAGAAGACCCCACCGGGTACCACTCATCTCCACTACAAATAGGAAAAAGGGGCTACAATTTGCACGAGCTCACCAAAATTGGACAGTTGAAGACTGGAAAAATGTTGCCTGGTCTGATGAGTCTCGATTTCTGTTGAGACATTCAGATGGTAGAGTCAGAATTTGGCGTAAACAGAATGAGAACATGGATCCATCATGCCTTGTTACCACTGTGCAGGCTGGTGGTGGTGGTGTAATGGTGTGGGGGATGTTTTCTTGGCACACTTTAGGCCCCTTAGTGCCAACTGGGCATCGTTTAAATGCCACGGCCTACCTGAGCATTGTTTCTGACCATGTCCATCCCTTTATGACCACCATGTACCCATCCTCTGATGGCTACTTCCAGCAGGATAATGCACCATGTCACAAAGCTCGAATCATTTCAAATTGGTTTCTTGAACATGACAATGAGTTCACTGACCTAAAATGGCCCCCACAGTCACCAGATCTCAACCCAATAGAGCATCTTTGGGATGTGGTGGAACGGGAGCTTCGTGCCCTGGATGTGCATCCCACAAATCTCCATCAACTGCAAGATGCTATCCTATCAATATGGGCCAACATTTCTAAAGAATGCTTTCAGCACCTTGTTGAATCAATGCCACGTAGAATTAAGGCAGTTCTGAAGGCGAAAGGGGGTCAAACACAGTATTAGTATGGTGTTCCTAATAATCCTTTAGGTGAGTGTATATATATAAATATCCTGCAGTCAGCATGAATGAATGTGTTTGGGATGCTCTGGATCGGCGTGTACGACAGCGTGTTCCAGGTCCTGCCAATATCCAGCAACTTCACACAGCCATTGAAGAGGAGTGGACCAACACTCCACAGGCCACAATCAACAACATTTTTTTTTGTTGATCAGAGTGTTTGTCCTAACCAGCCGTGACGGCGACACGCGACGATTCTATTTTAGAAACGGTTTCTATTTTTCTGCGACGTCGCTCTGGAACAACAAACACAAAGTGTGGTGATGATAATCTCAGGCACTGTTTATGTGCTTTATTTAATGTTAAAAGTGTGTCATGTGACTCTGAATATCATTTAGTGCTCCAGCTTTGAAGCTGTAAAAGCAACAGTGGATAATTCACCTCAGATCTTCAAATTAAACAAATGGAAACAAGAACGTTCAAACTGTGAACAAACAAGTGTATTCTTTGATAAATATTGTTTTAGTAACTCAGTATGTATTTTTAATAATGTTTAAATGGTGTAATATTTGTGAGTTTGATTATGTAGCTACTTATCCATTTTCTTGCGAGTGCCGTCAAGATTACTCTCTGGTGCCGTGAGACTCCGCCCACATGCTGTTCTGATTGGCTGACTCCGCCCATATGCTGTTCTGATTGGCTGACTCCGCCCACATGCTGTTCTGATTGGCTGTGGGTTTTCATTGATTTGTACGCATCTCACTGTCGCATCACGTCTAGCGTCGACAGACAAATTATTTGTCGCTGGAATCTTATCGCGTCTGGTTAGGAGACGGTGTAAAGCTGCTTTGAAACAATCTGTATTGTTAAAAGCGCTGTATAAATGAAGGTGACGTGACTTAAATTAGTCTGTCTGCAAGTATACTTAACATGTTTTTTTTTCTCCAGGGGTCGGACACGATGCCGGAGAGTTTCGAGACCCGATTATATACGCCACTAGCGAGGTCGGGGAAGTTCTGATGATGGAGTTGAGGTCGAGTCCGAGTCCGTCAGAGAGAGGAGATAAAGACAGCGCTCTCTTCTTGGATCGGGACGAGAGACTGTGGTCCTCCTTGAAGAGGTAATGAGGGAGAGATGTGGGGTTGGAGAGGGGTTCTGGCACGAGGTTCAGATCCGCTGGTTCTGATGTGTGTGTGAGACCCAGAGGAGGCAGAACCCGGTACCCGTACGGCCAGTCCAGTTTACCGCTGCGGATCGACTGGGTCTCGGCGAGGCTGAGGGTCGTCGAGGCTAAAGACTCTCTGGACAGCAAACACCTGCAATAGATCGTGTCATTAATGTCACTCCAAATCTGTTAGTTTAGTTTTATTCATATTTTGAATTAGCTTTAATTTTTTATATTCTTTGCTTTTGTCATTTTATTATAGTTTTTTCTAAATATTGCTATTTATTTTTATTTTAGTTTAAGTTTTTGTCTTTTTTCAGTTAAGTCCCCCTGTGGTGAAAATGAAGCTTTTAATGTAGTTTATATGTCTATGTGGTGTTTTTAATCTGCTTTAAGACAAACCATGTGTAAATTCATAAGTCGACAGCATTGCTGAGTATTTCCTCCTTAAAACTGCAGTGAACCAAAGACAGTCTCAAAAACACGCTTTGAAATCGCTGGTGTTTCTGACGTCACAAACTACCTTGTAACCAATCAGATCAACGTGTGATCGTCAACCAGTGGATCTCTGAGCTGAGGGAGTGAGTGGAGGTGGGGCTCATTTGCATATTCATAGAGCCGCGCATACTAAATGAGGCGAGGGTGTCGAGTTATATTCAAGATATTTTAAGGCATGAAGAATTTTATTTCAAGGAACGTTTAAATGTGTAATTTTGATGATCAAAGATGAGTTTTAAGAGATACAATTTTTGATTACATGGGGACTTTAATATTTTGAATTAGCTTTTATATTTTTATATTTTTGGATGTTAATTTTAGTTAAATTTTTTAGTGCTTTTGTCATTTTATTTGTTTTAGTTTTTTTTTTTTATCTTGCTATATATTTTTATTTTATTTGTTTACTTTATACATTTTTGTGTATTATTTTATAGCATTTAAGTGTTAAATGTTAAAAATGTCCTTTTGTTGTATGAAAAAAAGTTAAACTTCACACTTAAGTGTCTACAACTTAATTCAATATGGTGATAAAAGCTCTAGCAATTATTGCAGCATGAAAATATCTTCACATGCCTTTTCTGAAATTGACTGAAATTCAGGTTTTTATTTATCGAAAAAATTGTACATTTTATTTGGTTTAAGGTTTTTAACTAATATTTATAATTAATTGTTTAGCTTTATTTCGGTTAACAAAATGTTTTTAATAGTTTTAGTTAAAGGTGCATTAAGCAAGTCTCTGAGTTTTTGCAGAACTATGCCCCCTCTGGCGGCAAGCGAAACTGCAACCAGAGGTGTGCACGCTCACGGACAAAAGATTTCTTTTTTTTATCTTACGTGGAGTTTGCGTTGGTGTTTGAAATGAACTATAAGCAGGTCTCTTACAATCCATCTTCTACGGAGAATGCCGGCGAATACACAAACCTGCCAGGCATAGCTATGTGAGCGTGCAGTGAACGCGCATGACGTCACGCCCAGTCTAAAATTCCGGCCCGAATCCCTCTTATTTATTTTACTTTACAGGATTATAGAGGCAATCGCAGTGATCAGAGAAGGGCTCATTCAGCCCATCAGGCAATTGTTTAAGCATGTATGGGTTAGAAAACGGGTATTTTTAACATGAAAAGTTGCTTAATGCACCTTTAACAATAACCCTGATTTATATATATATATATATATATATGTTGTCGATTTCTTGTCTATGTGACTTTTGCAGTGCATTTCAGATTCAGAGAATAAAGTCATAGAGCAACATGAATGTGAGTAAATTATGATGTGCCAAGTTTGAATATGTAGAAGCATAAATCAGATGAGATTTGAGAGCTTTGGAGGGGAAAATAAGAAGACTTGTATATTGATCTATTAGGCATATAGTGCAGACGTTTGATGAGGTATTCTCTTTAAGGATATTTACCTGGCATCAGTGAAGGGAACGGCGAGTGAGTGAGGCGGGTTGTTCTGGGCTGAAGTTTGAGTGACGGATGGAGAAACCGGACCCAGACTGTGGACCAGCATGGCGTTACTCGTCACCTGCAGGTTTGAGCCGCCGTACGGCCCAAAAACATTTCTGTTCATCCCCAAAGACAAGTAACCTGAGAAAGAGTCATCAGACATTTATAACCCATGACTGAATGAAGATAATTCATGCTTGTATCATATAAAATCTTCTGTAAGAGTTCTGTAAAAGAGCGGAAAGTCCAGAAGTCACGTAATAATACTAAAGTTCAGACTGTCTGAATGAAATCTTGCCATTAAAGAGCAGGAAAAACTGGCAGTAAAAGACTCCAGCAGAGAACTAATAATCAAGCTGTGCCTTTCAGTCGATCAGAGGCTGTTCTGCCCTAGAGATATACTTATTCTCCTTCCTTGTACAGCATAGGCAAGGCTAGTTTATTTATATAGCACATTTCATACACTATGGTGATTCAAAGTGCTTTACAGAAAGGAATTAAAATAATCACAAAATAAATGAAGGAAAATTAAAACAGTTATAAAGGAAATTAAAAGAGAAAAAAGAAATGGGAAAAGGAAATAGGCACAGCAATAGATGAGAATGACTGGGAAGTAATGTGTAAAATGCAGTGGAAGACAACTTACTCGCTAACTTGGAGAGAATTTGGATGGAAAAACATCATTTTTATTAAACATTTTTTATTACCCCTGTTCAGAAAGCTCACCAAAACATAGGAACGGGGTGCTGGAGATTGTGTGGCGTAATCATTGTCATATATTCTGGGCCTGCCCAAACGCTGTACCCTTTTGGCAAGAGGTACACAGATGCTTAGAGAATATTTTCCAAACTAATATCCCTTTTGATTTCTTACACATGTACCTTGGTCTGACTTCAACTGCAGATAAGTGCCTGTTTAGGATTCTGTTATTGTCAGCCAGAAAGGCCCTGACAAGAAAATGGCTTCAACCAGACCTACCGGGCACTGAGGAATGGTACAAAACTACATACCAAATATACATATAATGGAGAGACTCACTATGACCTTAAGATTAGAAAAGGAGAAATGTATTGGTCTATGGTCTAAGTGGATTGAGTATATAAGAGCAATAAGACTGGATCTTGTCAGCGAGGGCAGACGACACGGGGTTGGGAAGGGAGTGGACAACAGGAGAGAGAGAGGATTGAAACAAACTGTAGTTTGTTTTGTAGTTTGTTTGTGGTTTTGTGTAAATGAAGAACTATATGAGATTTTATCCACTTGTACCATTTGTATATAGTTTATTTTTTTTATTTTTTTTTATTGTGTTTTTGTGACATGCGATCACAAAAAGGTCAACATGTATGTGAGGCAATACAAAATACTAATCTTCTATTGTTTTCAGATCAAATGTTATGTTTGGAAAAGTGCATAATTAATAAGCATAAGTCACACTTTATTCCTGTTTTTGAGTTATTATGCAAGTGTGTCTTTCGCAGATAAATTTTGCCTCCAATGTATATTGTCAAATGTGCAAGATCTTTATAATTTAAAAAAAATAAAGTAACAAAAAAAAAAGTGTTTTTAGCCAGCTGAAAACGCTAGGTGCTCTGCTGAAAATGTTAGCCGCTCTGCTAAACGCCTAGCTATGGCATTTTTTTCAGTTGAGACGCTTTGCTTGTTATGATACACAATATCCGCGAAAGTGTTACTAGTATCTCATGTCACACATATTTTGTTTCTGTGTTGATTCTATATTAAAATGTCGATACAATGTAACGTATTTTCTCTGGCTCTTGTTTTAAATGATTTTGTTCCGTTATTAGGCTTGTTGTTGTCGTCTGTTGACGTTGTACAAGCTGAATGTGGCGGTTGGTCGGTGTGGTATTAGCCCCGCCCCTCCTCCACTGTGATTGGACGGTTGGATAAAAAGTGACAGTGATGAGCGCTGCGTTTTACCCAAAGTTAAACATTCTTCAACTCTCGTGACCTGTAAAACACACCGAACGCTCAGCACTTAAGCGTGAAAAAGCGCTTTGGTGGACACAGGGCCTAACAAATTAAGTAGTGTTCCCATTAAGTTGTGATGTTCTGAAAATGTCCAGTTCTTAAATGTTTTAAAATGTTTAAACACATTCCATTCTTCACACATTATGGAAATGTTACTTTTAAATGTTCTCTGAACATTCCGAAACAAGTTGTTACATTTAAAAAACGTCATCCAACTAAATGTTTCAGGTAAAAACTTTCCATGAATAACGTATAAATAATGTTTTTGTGCTAACGTTTCGAGAACATTATTACAGACCAGATAACGTCGAACGAACGTTCTATTAACGTTGCTGGAAGAACGTTAGTTCATAACTTTGTCTTCTGAGAATATTTCCTTGTTCCTGCTTATTCAACCTTTGTGGAAGAAACTGTTTTATTGTTTTCCTGTTGTAGATTAGAAGCAACTTCACCAGAATGTCTTAAGTTTGCAAATTACACAAAAAGAATGCAGATATTTCAAGATCGTTTGCAAAGCACAAGAGAATAAAGATGGCCTCTGCTGTCTTTTCATGCTTAGCAAATTTATATATTGAGTTGAATATTGTAAAATTGTGCATGAAAGTCGTCATTAAAGGGAAGTTGTGCAAGTCGTTTCTTCCCTATTGTTCTGTATATCTGAGTGAAACGCTTCTGGAACAAGAACAAATGTGGGCGGCGCTTGATTTTGTCCGTTGGGAATTGATTGGATGGTTGTGGTTTTTTGTAATTGGTGGATCTCGTGTGAGTGACAGGTTGTGCACGAATAAATCTTTTATAATAAATACTTCAACATTCCATAAAATAAAATAAAAAATTGTCCATTTTGATTTCATGGTGACTTTATATGTTGCCAAAACAGGTATATATTATGAGCATCAACAATACTGGGTTACAAATCACAAATCAATCTGTAATTTTCAGCTATCAATTATTTTTGTACAGCAAACTCAATGTTTAATTTAAACTATGAACATTTTTTATAATTATTTACTGGAGCTTTTTGTGATATTTCCGCTCTCTATCAAACAGAAACACATGAATAGTCATGGAATTCCTATAAGCCAGAGAAGCGTTTCTGCTCTGTTAAGTACTAACGAGTTTCTCTCTCTCTGCTTTGGTTCCATGGCTCATTTAGGTACAAGTTTCTGCTTGGTTAATCATCAAAAATATGAGAGCGAGGGTTTGGGGGAGAAGACGTGGTCGGAGCTGCTGGACGGTATTGAAATGAAATATATCAACCAGTGTGTAAATCTGTGTTTTTTGGGGAGGACGAGACCAGATGAGTCACTATATCTCAATAAAACAAGGCAGGTTTATGATTATGACACTATCAATAACGGCTCACATCAACTAAATCAAAATTGAACTAAAATGACACTATTGTCTTCTGTAGAGCTGCTTATAGCAGAATCTGAATTGATATTGAAACTGTGTTTTTTTCTTGTTTATTACTGTGAAGCTGCTTTGAAATTATCTGTATCGTATAAAGCGCTTCAGAAATAAACATGTCTTGATTTCAAGTCAACATGAAAATGTTAGGGATGCACGATATATCGGCCACCATATCGGTGTCAGACGATATATGTTAATTTTTGATGTTATCGGCCTAATAAGAGAATTTGTCCGTTGTATTAAAACCAATAAATAATGGATTATTTCCTTCAGCTGAGACACTTCAGATGCTGATTTTGAATTTCTTGAAATATGATTGAAATCACTTCAAAATAGGAAAATACAGTTCAGTGCAACATGTGCAGCGCAAGTCTGTCATATCGGCTACCTATAATTATAATGAGAACGTCATAATTGTGTGCTTGTGACATGAATTTGAATGGTGAGACTTTTTTTTTGTAATCAGGCTCTCAAAAATAATATAAAGATTTGGATTTAGATTTATCAGCCGATATATCGGTTACGGGCTTTCAAATATAAAGAGGTATTGGCCACAATTTTCACAACGGTGCATCCCTAGAAAATGTGTTCCAACTCACATTTCTTCATGATTTTACCAATGATTAATTGATTTAATGGTGAAAATGTCTCTATATCGGGCACTGATGATGTCGGCAGGAGGAAAGTCATTTCAAAGCACACCAGAAGTGTAAGTTAAGAAAGTAAATGGGTTTCATGTTGACTTAACCTGTATTATATACATAGGACTTCAAGTCCACTTGTGTTGAAATGCCTGTTATATCTGACAGTGCGAGAGGAATTGAAGGCTGGAAAGGCTATTTAAATGTGAGTGGGGATGTTGGATTGTCCGTTATCTAATTCAAAGCATCACGTCTGGTGTTGTGGCTCACTGGGCTGAGCAGGGATGGAGATACGGCCTATTTCATCCACACTGTGGAGGTGTCCCTCTTAAATTATGAACCTCGCCTGCACTTTCATGAGGAAGCTCATTTCTGCCACGGAATAAAAAAAATAAAAGGTAAACTGTGGTTAAAAAAAAAGGTAATTGTGACTTTTTCCTCACAATTCTGACTTTTTTCCACACAATTCCAAGAAAAAAAAGTCATAATTGTGAGATATAAAAAAAAATTGCAATTACCTTTTTTATTTTTTATTCCATGGCAGAAAAAAAAAAACGGAATTTGTAGATGTAAACTCAGAATTGCAAGATATAATCTCTCAATTAAATGTTTATAACTTGCAATTGCGAGATATAAACTTGCACATATGAGAAAAAAAAATCTGAATTGTGAGGTAAAAAGACAAAATGGCCTTTTTTATTCTGTTGCGAAAACAAAACAAACAATTGCGAGATGCAAACTCAAAATACAGCGAAAAAAGTCAGAATTGCGAGATGGAAACTAAATTATGAGTTTATATCTTGCAATTAAGAGATATAAATTCGTAATTTTTTTTTATTCTGTGGCAAAAACAATAAATAACAGAATTACCGGATGTAAACTTGCAAATGCAAGAAAATTGGGCATATTTACCTTTATTTATTTTTATTCCATGGTATGAAGAAAAAAACAAAACAATTGAGAAACGTAAACGCAGAATTCTGTAAACTCGCAATTATGAGGAAAAAAGTCTGAATTATGAGATTAAAAAGTAAACAAGTTTCCATCATTTCAAAGCCAGTGAACACGCCAGGATATTCTGTCACAGCAAATTCTATGCCTTTAAACCTGAGATGTTTATTCTTGATTTTTTTCTTACCATTGTCCGTGCAGCTGGGTCGAACAGACTGTTTGGAAGAGGATGCTGGGAGTGAAAGCGACGGAGCTTGATGATGTGACGACTGTGGAAAGCCCAACTTCCCATTGATCAGCACCTGCCGGCGGAGACTGAGGGCCGAGCTTCCAGAGGTGGAGTCGGGATGGAGTGATGGGGAAGAGGAGTGACCCGTGTGGATCCTCAGCTGAGGTACCTGAGCCATACTGCAGGGAGAAACCATCAGATTACAGCCTTTCCCGTTCATGTCCGTCACTGCTCCGATGGGGCGACACAAAACATCATCTTCAGATTTAAATGTCAGTCACCTGATGAACATGAAGCCTAGTCAGATTTCCATAGGTCACCATTGTCACCGTCTAAAACGCAACCGCTCTCATGTTTTACCGCAGGACAGCAAACGTGAGTAAATTCTGTCATATCTGCAGGACTGTGATATGAAGAGTGTGTGAAGTAACATATTTTAGCAACAGTGTGAAAGTGAATCACACATAACAGACACAATACCGGTATAAACATTTTGGTACAACATGGGTCACATGACTAAACTTACGTCATCGTTTTTAAATACATCTGTTTTGACAGTCCACACTACAACACGAAAACGGCGTTTTCAAATTTTATCCACTTTGGAGAGCGTTTTCAAAAAGCTTTGTTTTCATTAATAAAAGGCCAAAACACTAACTTTACCACAGAAGATCAAAATGTAAATATACCATGGTATGGATACCATCATTGTAAGGGAATTACATGAACTACAGCAAAGTTACAAGTGACAAGTTTGATAAGTAGTCGGGCTAGTCATTGTTTTGAAAACAGCATCAAAAAATGTTTGCAAAAATTTGATGAATATTTTTAATGTTAACAGGGAGACAATAGGCCTACAGTATGGACCCTTTTCACATTCAGTCTTTCTCAGAAGCGGAAGTCGTCATAGTTGGCTAAACTTCTATATCGGTGAATGTACTGTATATATATTTAAATAGGCTATATATATATATATATATATATATATATATATATATATATTTAAATATATATACATTATATATATATATATATATATATATATATATATATATATATATATATATATTTTTTTTTGTTTACCCATTTGCTCACATAGTAAAAGAAAAACTCCATGATAGTGTTTCACAACTTTCAAAAAGAGGGAAAAAAAATAGAGAGATTTAAAATTGCAGTCAGAAGAGAGAAAGATGTAGACTTTACTGTCACTCACAAAGCCGCTGTATTAGAAACACCCTCACAACAGTGTTAAATAGTTAATATAACACAATAATGTATAATGTTATAAATGTACTTTTTTAAATATATATAAACTGCAGGATTTTAGATGTTGATCACCGTTAAAAAGCTTTATCAGTCTGTGAAAAGTGTCCATTGAAGATTTCGTTTTATAAGTTGTTCGGTTTGCAATAAATGTTATGACATTATTACGATTAATTTTCTTACATCATTAGAAATAGTCTAATAAAATCAATAATGTAAAATAAACGCATTTTGATGACACACCGAAATCGCGCTTTCACGATATCATCCCTGAAGCCGTCAGAACTTCAACCGTCTCTCTTCGCGCGCAAAATAATTTGAAATTTATTTAACTCGTTTAATTTTAAATTAAAATGAGATCTACACACTTTACAGTAGTTGATGAAACACGTCAGTTTAGCGTGTCCTGACTCCCACTGTGTTGGTAAACTCACCTGTTAAAGTCTCCTCATGACACCTTTATGAAATAAACCAGTTCAGTCGATCTTCTGCCGCGGTGACGTCATCATCGATCGGAATCGATCTCGGCGAGTTTCAGCGGAGTTTTAGCGTGTTTAAAGTGTGTTCATGTTGAGTGAATGTGATTGTGAGCTGCTGCTGCTGCCGCTGTTGTGTGTGGGTTGGTGATGGTTGTCATGGGCGGGTAGATCAGACTCATTTTGCCCTTTTGCCCCACAAAACCTCCATCATGTGAATGTTTGGCATCATTACATCATCAGCACGCTTTTTAAGCACCATATTTGGATTCGTTTGCGATCAACGCGCGTTATTTATGAGCAATAATTAAACAAGTGTTTGCCTACTGTAACTTGTTTAATAACTTTCGGGAAGATTTTGCATTATGCATTTTTATATTCGTGGAATGCATAACATACTTAAACTAGAATGCATAACTGATTTGAATGATAGTTTGATGTCTAGTTTCGATTAGTTTTGTAATGCATCTCACATGTGACCTTGTGTTTGTCTTTTGGCTTGAATGTAAATGTTTCTAGTACAATTTATTTTAATAAAGCATCAAAATGAATTGGTTACACTTTACAATAAGTCCTAATTAGTTAGTGCATTAGCTAATATTGAGCAATATTTTATAAAACATCTATCTTTGTCAATGTTAGTAGAAATATAATGTTAGCACACAGTGCATTAATTATAATGCATCAAAATTTGTATGCTAACATTAGGAAATGCTGTGATTAACATTAACTAAGATTGAATAATGCTGTAGATTAGAAGTATTGTTCATTGTTAGTTCACGTTAACTAATGTAAAGTTTAAACCTAATTGTAAAGTGTTACCGAGTCACCTAGAGTCTTGCTGTTTTTCAATGAGCAATTCTTCAACTTTTCTATCTGTTCCCCCAAATCCACCTGAGCTGGTCTGATGTGGTTTTGCACTGATACCTGTGTGTTTCCGGTCCACACTCATTGTGCCGCACTTTCACTGGCACTTTGAGTGTTTGCTCAGTGAGTTCTGCTGCTTGTTCTCATGGCAACATGGTTGTTTATTCTACAGGAAACTTGAGCTAACGCAACGTCTAATAAAAGCCCTGTATTATTACATGATTCAAATGGAGATGCTGTTGGTCTGGATGTGTTGAGGCCGGTCTCTGTGTGTTCAGGGTGACCAAACGTGAATTAAATGCTGGCCTCTAGTGGATCTCACAGGGCAGAAGTGACTGTAAGATGTGAAAAGTGTGTTTACTGACTCCTAACAGGCCTGATTCACTCACTGCCTTCATTATATTCTAATTAGGGGTTTGTGTTTTGCTCTGTAATAATCTGTTCACACTAATGCAGAGCTGAGACGGGACTGTCAGACAGTCATTAGGTGCAACTAGACTTTTGAAAGGGTTTGATTATAAACCCCGATACCAGTGTTAACTAAATCTAATCTATTGAAATGGAAGTTTTCATTAATTGAAATAAAGCTGAAATAAAACAAAATTAGTAATGCAGATGATACAATAAAAATGAGTAATGCAATGGCAACTAACTGAAATAACATGTTTTTATTTTGAATTATTAAAACTGAAATAAAAATAGAAGCACAAAGCAAAATGACTAAAACTTTAACTAAAATTAAAATGAAAATATATACTACAGTACTAAAATTAGCATATACTAAAATGACACTGGCCTTAATTTAATGCTTAAATTAAATGATCACTTATTTACTATAATAATGCTTTACGAAATTCACAAAAAACAATAAAATAAAAAATTTGGTGGGTCCAAATATTGAACTAAATTATTCTCAAAATTATCAACACCATGTGAATTGCATTGCATTATTTAACCATTATAATGCTGATATATTTTTAATTGCATTATTTAACCATTATAATGCTGATATATTTTTAATTGCATTATTATAATGCTGATATATCTTTAATTTGCAGTATTTAACAATGCTGATATATTTGTAATTGCATTATGTAGCCAAAATGTTGCAATGTTTAGCATGTTTACAACAGTTGCAAAAGGTTTATCACAGATCTGAAACAAACTACTGTAAAAAATAAGGGATTTTACAGTGAAGAACCATGTTTCAATCTTTCAGCGATCAGTTCTTAAAATGAGTGTGAAGAACATTTTAATATGTTAAATGTGCAAATGTCTTCCCGTTGAAAGCCTGTGATGTGCTGGAGATGTTGTTGGAGCTTGTTTCTCCAGCAGAGGGCAGTGGAAGAACACACACTGCAATGTTTTCATCTGAATTCATTTCCATATATAAAAAAAGCATCATCAAATCACCTTGTCAATCTATGTGTGTTTCATGAGAAAGGAGTTTTGTAATAGCAGGTCTAGCACACGTGTTGAACAGCGTATGACCCGTTATATGATTAATGTCACGCTCTGCTAGATTCATCAGAGAGCAGGAATTATTCCTGTCATCATTTACATTAAGCCATTCAGTATTCAAACACAATGGGTGTTTATGAAGAGCCGGAATGCAAATGTTCATGAAAACCCTTACTCAATAAGTCACAGACATACAGACGAAGGTGCTTCGCATTGACCTCTCGGATCATGTGCTGCATCTAAAGGTTTCTTCATGAATATAATGCTCAGACAGCGAGAGGATCTCTCCTGTGATTAATCGAGAGTGCGGCACCCGTTTTAAAGGCTCCGAGAACTAATTTCTGCTGGATAATGTCACACACAGTGTGAATGTCACGGACTGAAGGCCCGTTCACACAAGAACCAAAGTGATTTCAACCTTGCATTGTTTAATGGATTTAGTTTTAACTCTTTCTCTGGAAATTTTCCATCATTTATGACACAACACTTCGGAAAATTCAAACATGAATGCATTGCCATTATAATATTTAGCCATTATAACGATTATATAATTGCATTTTTAATTGCATTATTTATCCATTATAATGCTGCAATGTTTGCAATTGCAAAACACTATTTTTAGTGGTTGCAAACGTTAGCTGATTCTGAATCATTTTTTAAAAATGTATCGGCTTAGACAATATCAGTCTATCACTAAATTAATAACTTGAGTTGAACAGATACACAAGAAGAAATTAAAAGCCATTAAAGTCCCACATTTCAGTGAGAAACTCCTGAATCGTTAGGCAGAGATGGTGTTTTTAGTTTGAGAAATTCTCAGGACTAATATTCCCTCCTGTTATCCGGTTATGTTGTGAGTTATAAAGACTATTGGACAGACCAGCCATGAACACACAATCCCTCAGACTTCCTAGAAACTTGAGGATACGAGAGCACTTAAAGGTGCAGTGAGCGATTTCTGAGAAACGCTGTTAAAGGAACACGCCGACTTTTTGGGACTTTATCTTATTCACCGTATCCCCCAGAGCAGTGGCGGTCTTAACGTAGAGGGATAGGTAGGCGGCTGCTTGGCCCAACCAACCTGAAAAAAAAAAAAGAAAAGAAAAAAAGAAAAAGCCCCTTATCATCATGAACGCTTCAAAAGCATGGTAAATTTTATTAATATTCTTAAGAAATACGTTGAAACGTTGAAGTAGTAGTTAAAATGTCCAGTTCATGGTTATCTGTCCCTACACATACACCCCCTACTTTCACAATAAAATGGACCCAGAAGGCGAAGCACTGCTACTTCTGCGGAGTGATTTACTCCAACTCTGAGGAACTCTCTGCTCCTCACCACGGGGCTTCTCAGGCGCTGCGAGCAAATCACTCCGCCCAAGTAGCAGTGCTTCGCCTTCTGAGAATATAGTTCCCAGTGTGTATACGGTTAGAAGATGGCTGTGTCTCATGTGACCTTGTTATTTGGACACGCTGTGACTATACACATCACAACATGTAAATAGGAAAATGTTGGTGTTATTTTGTCACTTATTGGGAGCAGTATGCTAGCTGGAGCCGTTTACCTCCAGTCTTTGTGCTAAGCTAGGCTAGCGGTGGGTGCGTCAGACAGAGTTACGGCACGCACGGAGATGAGAAGGGTGTGTATGGACTTATCTAACTCTGGGGGATACGGTGAATAAGATAAAGTCCCAAAATGTCGGCATGTTCCTTTAAAAGTGGATCCGAATGCCAGAACACACTTGTAGCCAATCAGCAGTAAGGGGCGTGTCCAATCATGAGGGGGAGGTGCCTGTGTTGCAGAGCGTGTTTGTGAATTTAGGGGCTGAGCTTTCAAGATAGGGGTGTGGTTCTCTTGGGTAGGGGAGTGTTTGTTTTGGTGATCACTGCACCTTTAATGACAAAATGCAAATAAGTTCATATTATTTTTCATTTGCACAGCTTATTGAAATGCTCATGACATGGATCAGGTCACAATACAAAGACAGTTTACAGGACTATTATACAGACAGACAGACAAATAGAATAAATAGACAATAGACTAATGTATTCAAGACATGAAGTGGTTAAAAGTAATGATAATATAATGTCATAATGAATACAGTGTTGTGTTAGGCATGTGGAGTTATGTTTTTGTAAATATGTCTATAGTTTTATTACATTCTAGTTTTATTTAGAAATATTGCCTTGGCAACTAGCTGAAATATTTTTATTTTATAGAAACATATTTGATTTTATTTCAAGTAATGAAATTTTTTTTAATGGTTTTAGTAATTTTGTGTTTTTTATTTATATTTTTGGTAAGTCTGTATAGTTTTTATTAAGTTTTAGTTTATTTCGTTTTAGTTTAAACAAAAACGAGAAATGTTGCCTTGGAACTGTCCTAAATAAAATACGTTTTTTAAAATTATTTCAGGTAATGTTTATTTTATTTCAAGTAATGATTTTAAAAAAAAAATGGTTTTAGTTTTTTGAAATAGCTTAAAGGAAATATATTTCTCATATTCTCTAATCATATTTTTGTTGATGTTAAAGCTGCGCAGTCAAACTTTACAGTGTTTATCTGTCATTTGGAAATGTGTCTAACACAATTGTGACCTTAGAAAGATACTGTGACCCTCAGAAATCTTATCATGTGACTAAAGGCCACAGAGAGACACACACGGATCTGAAAGATCATGAAATCTGCCTTCATTCTGCTCATTTTTCATCCTAAAACGTGTCATGAAGGCAACTGGAACTGCTATTTTGAGTTATTTATGGTTATTTGATTTGGAGGAGCATGGCGATTGATCAAAGTATATGATTTGATTTCGTTTTGTTTGCTTTTTATTGTGGCGGAGAGAGCAGAGAATCGACCCTAGAAAACTGTGTTTGCGAGCGCCGTCTTTGCACAAAACTCGCATTAAACATCCTATGAAATTCACCGTGTCAACATAGTTCTTCAAAATCCAATAAAATATGTCAGCACAGTTTTCATGAACCCAATAAAGTGTAATTTTGAAGCGAGCAGAGTGTGTGTGTGTTCTTTCAGGTCCTCTCCTGCTCCTCCAGGGTTATTACTCATGTTTTCCTAATTAAAAGCATTGAAAGCAACACTGTTAACGACTGACCGCTTTACAGTCGGAGCTCTTTGAGTCTGTGACGTTAAACAGCTGTTGGCTTTAATGATAAACTTCTGTTTGTGAGGTGTTATACACATAATTATCATCATCATACTGCAATAAAAATATTCCTCAGTATTTTTATCTTGTTTTCCAGCACAAATATCTAAACATTCTTAAGTCAAAATACTTTTACAATAAGTGACTGACGATATTAAGTATTGTTTTCTGAAAAAAACATTTTAGTTTGTGCCTAAAACAAGAACAAATATCTGCCAGTAAGGCCAGAAAAATCCACTTATTTTTTTGACCCTATTGGCAGAAATTTCACTGTAAAAAAAATTAATTTTGAAAAATTGTGGAATATTGGCTCAATAAATGACTACCAAAAAATGATCCCCATACAAAAAAAATACATTGTACTAATCATCTTAAAGGGATAGTTCGGAGTAAAATCAACCTAGGGTCCTTTGCACCATGACCTCGAGCCAAACCCCCCCCAGAAGCCTTTTTCCCTTAGTTGAACATTATTAAAGTTTGAGTTTATTTAGAGAAATCAGCCGGATGGCTTAGTGCAGGCGCTAACGGATCCAAGGTTGTATCTCGTAAATTACCACACTAATAATGCCCAGAATGGTACCAAACTTCTACAGTAGTATAGGTTCTGTACTCATAAAACGAGGCATTGGAAAGTTTGTAAGTACATCAGGAGTTTATTTAAATAACACTTGCCTGATGGCTAATGCTACCGCTAACCCGGACGTCGACGTCACTTCAGGGGTTTGGGATTAGCATGTAAAAGTCCGGCTGAAAGCGATGCATAAGGATGTAGTGTACAACTCTCCGAAACAGGAAATTAAATTAGATTGAATGGAGGATTTTAACTGTGACAAAGCAAAAGTACATACTTTTACAAAAGTACATCCTAAAAGTACATACTTTTAGGGCGTAGTAGGCGAATTGGGACAGCAAATGGAAGTGAAAAAATCTGTGTTGGATGAACAATAATACGCATGCGTAAAAGGCGCCTGAGAAAAACCGTTGGTATGGAGAATTCAAATGCGCATGGGCGGGAAAGCGAGCGAAGCCGAACCAGTCGGTGCTGAAGACCGAAACAAACTTTCCCAAGAGAGGAGAATACAGCAATTCATCGTCACAATTTTCAAGACGTTATGGTGAGTATTGAGCACTGAAATTATAAAGCTTAAAAGGCATTTTGTAAGATCGCGAGTTCATGCATTCATTGGTTTCCTGATCATGTTTTTCCGGGTTACCACATCATTATCTTGGTAGCCAATAGTTTTATTATGACCGCCGCTAGCGTAGCTAGCGAAAGCGGTCATATAGGGATTGTCAACGTTTTTTTTTTTTTTTTTTTTTCGTCACCTTACTGAATTTTTCGTCAACGATACCAGGGACACCGAAGCACCGGGGAACATGAAATTTGGTGGGCATGTAGCCCCACTAGACTTCTAAGGAAAAATTTCGTTTGGTCCCCGGGGGCCACTCCCCCCCCGCGCTGGGCCCCCCCAAACCCCCAAAAATGCAGTTTTTCCTAAATAACTACCTGAACCGTGGCACCGAGGATGAAGAAATTTTTATGGTATGTTGGTCTACTAGACTTTTACGGAAAAATTTCGTTTGGTCCCCGGGGGCCACTTCCCCCCCCGCGCTGGGGCCCCCTTAAATTTTTCGTCAACAATACCAGGGACACCGAAACACCGGGGAACATGAAATTTGGTGGGCATGTAGCCCCACTAGACTTCTAAGGAAAATTTTCGTTTGGTCCCCGGGGGCCACTCCCCCCCCGTGCTGGGCCCCCCCAAACCCCAAAAAATGCAGTTTTTCCTAAATAACTACCTGAACCGTGGCACCGAGGATGAAGACATTTTTATGGTATGTTGGTCTACTAGACTTTTACGGAAAAATTTCGTTTGGTCCCCGGGGGACACTCCCCCCCCCCCGCGCTGGGGCCCCCTTAAATTTTTCGTCAACGATACCAGGGACACCGAAACACCGGGGAACATGAAATTTGGTGGGCATGTAGCCCCACTAGACTTCTAAGGAAAAATTTCGTTTGGTCCCCGGGGGCCACTCCCCCCCCGCGCTGGGCCCCCCCAAACCCCAAAAAATGCAGTTTTTCCTAAATAACTACCTGAACCGTGGCACCGAGGATGAAGAAATTTTTATGGTATGTTGGTCTACTAGACTTTTACGGAAAAATTTCGTTTGGTCCCCGGGGGCCACTTCCCCCCCCCGCGCTGGGGCCCCCTTAAATTTTTCGTCAACGATACCAGGGACACCGAAACACCGGGGAACATGAAATTTGGTGGGCATGTAGCCCCACTAGACTTCTAAGGAAAAATTTCGTTTGGTCCCCGGGGGCCACTCCCCCCCCGCGCTGGGCCACCTCAAACCCCAAAAAATGCAGTTTTTCCTAAATAACTACCTGAACCGTGGCACCGAGGATGAAGAAATTTTTATGGTATGTTGGTCTACTAGACTTTTACGGAAAAATTTTGTTTGGTCCCCGGGGGCCACTTCCCCCCCCGCGCTGGGGCCCCCTTAAATTTTTCGTCAACGATACCAGGGACACCGAAACACCGGGGAACATGAAATTTGGTGGGCATGTAGCCCCACTAGACTTCTAAGGAAAAATTTCGTTTGGTCCCCGGGGGCCACTCCCCCCCCGCGCTGGGCCCCCCCAAACCCCAAAAAATGCAGTTTTTCCTAAATAACTACCTGAACCGTGGCACCGAGGATGAAGACATTTTTATGGTATGTTGGTCTACTAGACTTTTACGGAAAAATTTCGTTTGGTCCCCGGGGGCCACTTCCCCCCCCCGCGCTGGGGCCCCCGTAAATTTTTCGTCAACGCTACCAGGGACACCAAAACACCGGGGAACATGAAATTTGGTGGGCATGTAGCCCCACTAGACTTCTAAGGAAAAATTTTGTTTGGTCCCCGGGGGCCAAGCGCTGGGCCCCCCCAAACCCCAAAAAATGCAGTTTTTCCTAAATAACTACCTGAACCGTGGCACCGAGGATGAAGAAATTTTTATGGTATGTTGGTCTACTAGACTTTTACGGAAAAATTTCGTTTGGTCCCCGGGGGCCACTTCCCCTCCCCCGCGCTGGGGCCCCCTTAAATTTTTCGTCAACGATACCAGGGACACCGAAACACCGGGGAACATGAAATTTGGTGGGCATGTAGCCCCACTAGACTTCTAAGGAAAAATTTCGTTTGGTCCCCGGGGGCCACTCCCCCCCCGCGCTGGGCCCCCCCAAACCCCAAAAAATGCAGTTTTTCCTAAATAACTACCTGAACCGTGGCACCGAGGATGAAGACATTTTTATGGTATGTTGGTCTACTAGACTTTTACGGAAAAATTTCGTTTGGTCCCCGGGGGCCACTTCCCCCCCCGCGCTGGGGCCCCCGTAAATTTTTCGTCAACGATACCAGGGACACCAAAACACCGGGGAACATGAAATTTGGTGGGCATGTAGCCCCACTAGACTTCTAAGGAAAAATTTCGTTTGGTCCCCGGGGGCCACTCCCCCCCCGCGCTGGGCCCCCCCAAACCCAACAAAATGCAGTTTTTCCTAAATAACTACCTGAACCGTGGCACCGAGGATGAAGAAATTTTTATGGTATGTTGGTCTACTAGACTTTTATGGAAAAATTTCGTTTGGTCCCCAGGGGCCACTCCATACCCCCCCCCCCCCCCCCCCGCGCTGGGGCCCCCGTAAATTTTTCGTCAACGATACCAGGGACACCGAAACACCGGGGGACATGAAATTTGGTGGGCATGTAGCCCCACTAGACTTCTAAGGAAAAATTTCGTTTGGTCCACGGGGGCCACTCCCCCCCCGCGCTGGGCCCCCCCAAACCCAAAAAAATGCAGTTTTTCCTAAATAACTACCTGAACCGTGGCACCGAGGATGAAGAAATTTTTGTGGTATGTTGGTCTACTAGACTTTTACGGAAAAATTTCATTTGGTCCCCGGGGGCCACTTCCCCCCCCCCCGCGCTGGGGCCCCCGTAAATTTTTCGTCAACGATACCAGGGACACCGAAACACCGGGGAACATGAAATTTGGTGGGCATGTAGCCCCACTAGACTTCTAAGGAAAAATTTCGTTTGGTCCCCGGGGGCCACTCCCCCCCCGCGCTGGGCCCCCCCAAACCCCCAAAAATGCAGTTTTTCCTAAATAACTACCTGAACCGTGGCACCGAGGATGAAGAAATTTTTATGGTATGTTGGTCTACTAGACTTTTACGGAAAAATTTCGTTTGGTCCCCGGGGGCCACTTCCCCCCCCTGCGCTGGGGCCCCCGTAAATTTTTCGTCAACGATACCAGGGACACCGAAACACCGGGGAACATGAAATTTGGTGGGCATGTAGCCCCACTAGACTTCTACGGAAAAATTTTGTTTGGTCCCCGGGGGCCACTCCCCCCCCCCCCCCCCCCCCCCCGCGCTGGGCCCCCCCAAACCCAAAAAAATTCAGTTTTTCCTAAATAACTACCTGAACCGTGGCACCGAGGATGAAGAAATTTTTATGGTATGTTGCTCTTAAGGGCCCACATCAACCTAGCCCATAATCACTCATTTGTGATTTGCGCCCCTCCAATAAAAAATGAAAATGCAATATTATTCTGCTTTAATTGCCCCTATCTTCAGTGGAGATGTTCAGAACTGCACCATATTTCATGTGTATGATTAACTTGACATCCTCTGGGGGTATCCTCTGCTAAGTTTTGTAGAATTTCATCCATGGGGGGGTATAAAATAAATTAATTTATGTGCACATTTAGTGACTGTACACTCATCGGCCTGTAGATGGTGCTGTTGAGCGAAGGGTTGCTGGTTTAGGATGATACTGTCACACACACACATGCAGGAATACAAACAAACACAAGCATGCACACACACTGACATCCACACGCACAGACACACACCCATACACACACATACAAATCCACATGCACAGACACACACACACAAACACACACGCGCACACATGTACGCACACATACATACACGCACAGACACACACACACACACACACACAGACACACACATACACAAACACACACACATACACACACACACACACACACACACACAGACAGACATGCACATACTATTACTTTTTTTAGGTATATACATAAACACGCAATACAGCCAAATTACTCCACGTCATTTATTTTTGTAGAAAGCCAGTGCAGGCCTGAGCGGCGGTCATATTTTGTACCGCGATGCGGTACATCTAGTTTCCCTCATGTCATACATGTCTAAAATACTTCTGATATTGAATTTGTTGTGTGATATTTGCGCAATGCGACCGCTGAACTCTTTGGTATAGATTGCAGCCTCTTTCGGGGCTTATTGCCTTTTATCAGCCTATCAAACACGTAAAGCGCGTGAATTTCTTTTTTGACAATTGTTTTGTCTCTCGTGTCAGTAACTTTAAGCAGTCCTGAAACCTGGATATGTACCAAGAAATAAACAATAAAGCAAAACTACCATTCTGACATTTACATGTTTTTTTTTTGTATGCTTTGTTTTTCTTTGTGTAGCCTATACATGGTATTCCCTTGAGAAGCTGCTTTTAAAGGCGCTATATGTAAAATAAAGTTTATTATTATCGACTGACTATCGGCTATTATCAAGCAACACATGCAGAAACAAAGAATTACAAACGGCAGTCCGCAGTAACACTAATGTAATGTGGTCACAGGTGTGTGTTTGTTGAGTAATTTACAACAGCTTCGAACGCGGCTCAACCACTCAGAATCAAGGACCGGAACTATCCGTTTTATAATAGGCCTAAGGCATTTTCACCAAGTATCCTGTGTTGGAATTGATTTGTTAATAATATAATGTGATATCATGTATTCCCTGTTTTCTGTGTTCTGTATTTTGTTAATGTATTTATGTTTTTCATTAAAAAAAAAATATTTTGGGACAGTGAGAAATAAAATTTCTACAATTTAAAATATTTAATTTTGGACCAACAGCAGGGTTTGGTAAACTACATTTTTCCATTGGCTTAAAATATTGGTGATTGATCCTATGTTAAATTCCCCCTGTGGTGAAAATTCAGCTTTTATTGTTGTGTTTATATCTGTGGTGTTTTTAATATTCTTTAAGACAAACCATGTGTAAATTCATTAGGGCTGAGACGCTACACCTATCTCCCGATTCGATACTATCACGATACTTGGGTGCCGATACAATATGTATTGCGATTTTTTAATTTTTTTTATTTATTTTTTTTTTTTTTTTTTTAAGAATTGCGATTCTACAGGTATTGCGATTCGATATTGCAAAAAAATTTTTAACACGAGACCATGGGGAAAAGTTAAATCATACACAGACTGTACATGATGTATAAGATGAGTCATATTTACAAAAAATATTCATCACATCTTTCTGACTTATTATGACCGCCGCTAGCGTAGCTAGCGAAAGCGGTCATATAGGGATTGTCAAAGTTTTTTTTTTTTTTTTTTTTCGTCATCTACTGAATTTTTTCGTCAACGATACCAGGGACACCGAAACACCGGGGAACATGAAATTTGGTGGGCATGTAGCCCCACTAGACTTTTACGGAAAAATTTCGTTTGGTCCCCGGGGGCCACTCCCCCCCCGCATTGGGCCCCCCCAAACCCAAAAAATGCAGTTTTTCCTAAATAACTACCTGAACCGTGGCACCGAGGATGAAGAAATTTTTATGGTATGTTGCTCTTAAGGGCCCACATCAACCTAGCCCATAATCACTCATTTGTGATTTGCGCCCCTCCCATAAAAAATGAAAATGCAATATTATTCTGCTTTAATCGCCCCTATCTTCAGTTGAGATGTTCAGAACTGCACCATATTTCATGTGTATGATTAACTTGACATCCTCTGGGGGTATGCTAAGTTTCGTAGAATTTCATCCATGGGGGGGTATAAAATAAATTCATTTATGTGCACATTTAGTGACTGTACACTCATCGGCCTGTAGATGGTGCTGTTGAGCGAAGGGTTGCTGGTTTAGGATGATACTGTCACACACACACATGCAGGAATACAAACAAACGCAAGCATGCACACACACTGACATCCACAGGCACAGACACACACACACAAACACACACGCGCACACACATGTACGCACGCATACATACACGCACAGACACACACACACACAGACACACACATCCACAAACACACACACATACACACACACACAGACAGACATGCACATACTACTACTTTTTTTAGGTATCAGCCATATACCCGATTTACCAATACCCAATGTGTTATGCTTGGGCAGTATACTAATGAGGTGGGTGGGACATTTTTCATGTCATGTTAGATCACATCCTGAGAGTCTACGCTTTCAGAAAATATATAGTTTATATAGTTGAATCAGTTTTCTCTTCATGGTACAGACCAAAATGTATTATGTGTACACTTTCTTCACCTAAATCCATAAAATCTCATTAATTTCAATGGGACATTTACTTAATTGTTCTACTAGGTACAGTGGGAATGAGTTTAATTTTGTTAACATTGTTTTTTTTAAACTCTGGGACCAGGGCTACAAGATAAAACCACTTTTTTGGGGAAAAAATGTTTTTTATTTCAGTAAAACACAACAAACCCATGCCAAAGTCAGATAACTGACTTTTACCATCAACAGGTACCTCAACCGTTTGGTAGAGGTTTGTAGAAATTGAATGGGAGGGTCCTTTGAAAAAAAAATCACAGATTTTTCATACTTAGTATGCAAGTATATTTTTTGTGGAAAGCCAGTGCAGGCCTGAGCGGCGGTCATATTTTGTACCGCCATGCGGTACATCTAGTTTCAGAAGCATCATACAGAGTACTACATTCTCTTTAATAAATGATTCAATAACAAATAATTTTTTTTAAGTCACTTTATCGATAAATGCGTTATTTTAAGTGCCACATTTCTATCAAAAGCTGATTTACTCTATTTTGATCACTATCGTAGACATCAGTGTTTATATTTGAACTTTAAACTTTTATACCAGTACTTCTATGATGATTTGAACTATTGCATCACAGAAATACTGAAACTATGAGGTTGAAAAGACTGTTTGTGAAGCAGTTTCATGACGACTCTCTCCGGGTCAGCGGCAACACAGATCTGAATGTTGCGATATGATTTTGTCAAAGGTTTAATAGACAGACGAAATGGAAAGTTCGCGTGTGTGTTTGACTCGAGATCAAAGTCTTTTAACGATGAATTGTGCAGCTGTCTTATCTCTCTCTCAGCATACGAGTAGCGCGACTAGCAAGGGCTTTTCAGTGCGTTCAGCCTCACGTCTCCTCCATGCGTCCACTTGTGATGTTACGTCACTAAACACCCATAGATAACGACACATTTCATCCTCTGTTGAAACGAAAGTGGCTAACTTCTGTCAACCTCATCTACAGGCAAGGACAAAAATAAAAGCAATTTAATTTGAATTAATATCGATTCTGTAATAAAAAAATCTATTTTAAAATCGTTTAAAAAAAAATCGCGATACCTATGTGAATCGTTTTTTTATCCCAAGTCGACACCATTGCTGAGTATTTCCTCCTTAAAACTGCAGTGAACCAAAGACAGTCTCAAAAACACGCTTTGAAATCGCTGGTGTTTCTGACGTCACAAACTACCTTGTAACCAATCAGATCAACGTGTGATCGTCAACCAGTGGATCTCTGAGCTGAGTGAGTGAGTGGAGGCGGGGCTTATTTGCATATTATAAGAATATATAATATGAGTATTTATTTCAAGAAATAAGAAATTAATTTATTAATTTTAATAAAAACGTTTAAATATTTATTATTGGTGATAGGAAATATTTATTTTGGTGATCAAAGATTAGTTTTAAGGGATAAAATGATTGACTACAGGGGGACTTTAACAGATTATTAAAAATTCAATTCACAGAATTCAAAAATTTAGATGTGACCAGTCACTAGAAATTGAGTTGGAGAGGTCTGAGATTTTTTATGGTGTTCTTGTTTTAAGCACAAACTCACTGAATTTCAAAAATCTTTTTTTGCAGTGTGAAGCATGTGCTCTTGTACTGGAAGATCTCTTGAGTGGATCCTGAGGAGTGTGTGAGTGTTTCTCCCCATCAGTCACAGTGGGGTGGCAGGTTAGCAGCTGAAGGTGTGTCATTAGACCCCCGCTGATCGCCTCCTGGACCGGCCCACCTCACATTCGTCTTCATTAAAGAGCCGTTGACTGGGTCTCTCTGAGCAGATGGCCATTAATGTGTCCACCTTATCCACAGGGACTCTACCTGGAGAACGAACGTCACCCCTCCACACGGCCCGTTCTGAGAACGCAGGGACTCGCCTGTTTTAATCACTTCCCAGGTGAGTATATAAATGGTTGCCGGTGGGTGGCGAAGGTACATGATAATATGCCTAATGAAGCCATAAGTACACTCACGCAAACGACAAGTACTGTTATTTTAGTGACATCATCAGGTCTAGACTCAGGCAATCACTTGTTCTGTTTTTAAACCTGTAGTTTAGCAGCATGGACTTACAGTCTGAACTGAATGTGAAGGGAGAGAGTTTTGCTAAACTATTGGTTTAAAGATTGCAAATTCACAATCTGATCATTTCTTTTTCCCTGCCAGTATTTTTTATATGGTGTTTAGGGCTGGGTACCGAGTTCGATACGTTTTAGGTACCGATCGAATTGCCTCGATACTATCGATTATCGAAAAATGACTTGTTGTTCGGTTTCAGATTTCGATACCTAAGGGGTTAACTCGTCAACGTCAGTGCTCAAACAAATACATATGAAATGCACAACGGCACACCTAAAGTCGCTCACGCACATACACACAAACTCTACACACACGAGACGAGCGGAACTCTCCGTGCACATACTCATATGAGACGCGAGCGCACACACACAAACTCGCGCACATACTCAATGAGACGCGAGCACACACACACAAACTTTCCGCGCACATACTCATATGAGACGCGAGCACACACACATACACACACACACAATACCCTAAAGATGTGGAAAAGTCGATCAAACTTGTGGCTACATTTCTCCAGGCTCGATGCCAACAGCGCGCGATCCAGTATTTGCAGTAAAATAATTGCTGCAAAGACCGATACCACGACAGATATGATGAAGCCCTTGACAGTGCACGGAGTAAACATAATAGCAGAAAGTTGCTCCGTCTTCGACTGGTAAATGAAGAGATACCTTGTTGATCACTCTGACAGTGTTTATATTGCAATAATAACCTATACTGAGTGTACACTGCCGTTCAAAAATGTGTTGGTTAGTCAGAATTTTTTTTCAGTAAGGATGCATTAAAGTGATCAAAAATGACCTTAAAACATGTGTAATGTTACAAAAGATTTCTGTTTCAAATAAATGCTGTTCTTTTGAAATTTTTATTCATCAAAGAATCATGCAAAAATGTGTCATAGTTTCCAAAATATTAAGCAGCAAACATATTTCTGTAGGATCATGTGACACTGAAGTAATGATTTTGAAAATTCAGCTTTGACATCACAGGAATAAATTACATTTTGAAATATTTTCAAATAAAATTTTAAATTGTAATACTATTTCACAATGTTACAAGTTTTACTGTATTTTTGATCAAACAAATTCAGCTTTGGTGAGCATGAGCTCTTTATAAAAAAAATGTGTTCCTTTGTGCACTGGCTAAGGAGCATGAGTCAAACTGAAAAAATAAAACCAAAGTTTTTCTGAGGTAATGTGTTATGTAATCTTGTTAAAATGGATTTCATAAAATTGGTATCGAAAAAAGTATCGTTCAGGAACCGGTATCGAAATCAAGGTATCGGTATCGGTATTGGTATCGAACTTTTTTGAACGATACCCAGCCCTTGGTGTTCTGTTCACATCAGAAGCATTTAATCAAGTATTATAGTTAGCTAAAACTACTAAAAACCATAAAGAAACACATTTTCTTCATCACTTGATATAAATTGAAAGTTAACTGAAATAAAATTAAATTTACAAAAAGTTAGTTGCAAAGGCAAGATTTCTAAATTAGAACTCTTACTAAAAAAACTAAAACTGAAATAAATATGAATTAAAACACTATAGCCATATAAAAAAAACTAAAATGAAGACTAATGTTGTCTCCTACAACAGGTTCACATGCATCCAAGGTCAAAAAACACTTTATTTTCTCATAACATTCATTGCAGCATCAGCTCTTTTCTGTGATTGTGATTGGTCTACTCTGCTCTGATTGGTCAGATGACCTAGTCTGTTGTGATTGGCCTACTTTGCTCTGATTGGGCAGATGACCCAGTCTGTTGGTCTACTCTGCTCTGATTGATCAGATGGCTCAGTCTGTTGTGATTGGTCTACCATGGTCTGATTGGTCAGCTGGCCTCAGTCTGTTGTGATTGGTCAGAAAGCAAACTCTCATCATCATATCTGAATCTCAGCTCTTGATCACAGTGATACGAACAGTAACGATGGCGTGGGTTTTACCGTATCAGTCTCATCAAAGTGGATTTGCTTTGTCAGCAGAAAACAGCGTCTTCTCGACTCGAACAACACGAGCCAAACTCTTCCAGTCTCAGATGCACTACAGTGTTTGAGGGCGGAGCTAAGAGACGCTGCTCAGCCAATCAAGACCAGAGGCTGGCATTATGCAAATTAGCTAGGAAGTGAGACTGGAATTGCTGATGACTCGTTTCAGCAGAATCAGTTCTTCATTTTAGGAGACAATAACTTTATTTGTCGTGCACTTTAATCTTCAAAGATTTGCAGACCTTTTTGAGTTGAGAGTTGAGACTGGTTTGGTGGTTCGTCTGTCACATCCAGTTTGAGCATTAGCTGAGATTCTAAGAGCTTGGCCTGTGTGAATTATGAAACAGAACAGACTGTGCACAAGCATTCGGGAGCATGTGAAATATTTACACTGAACTGAGATCAAGTCTGATTCACAAAATCACAAAATTCAGTTGTTTGACAGGATGCAAAAGCGAGCAGGTCCATTTATAAGATGTTTTCATCTGTTGCACACACTCTAAAAAACCCTGGGTTGTTACGTCTGACCCAGGATCTGGGTTACCTAAAACCTACCCAAACACTGGGTTGTTACGTCTGACCCAGTATCTGGGTAACACAAAAATTACCCAAACACTGGGTTGTTACGTCTGACCCAGAATCTGGGTAAAACAAAAACTACCCAAACACTGGGTTGTTACGTCTTACCCAGGATCTGGGTTACACAAAAACTACCCAAACACTGGGTTGTTACGTCTGACCCAGGATCTGGGTTACACAAAAACTACCCAAACACAGGGTTGTTACGTCTGACCCAGGATCTGGGTTACACAAAAACTACCCAAACACAGGGTTGTTACGTCTGACCCAGGATCTGGGTAAAACAAAAACTACCCAAACACTGGGTTGTTACGTCTGACCCAGGATCTGGGTTACACAAAAACTACCCAAACACAGGGTTGTTACGTCTGACCCAGGATCTGGGTAACACAAAAACTACCCAAACACTGGGTTGTTACGTCTGACCCAGGATCTGGGTAACACAAAAACTACCCAAACACTGGGTTGTTACGTCTGACCCAGGATCTGGGTTACACAAAAACTACCCAAACACTGGGTTGTTACGTCTGACCCAGGATCTGGGTTACACAAAAACTACCCAAACACAGGGTTGTTACGTCTGACCCAGGATCTGGGTAACACAAAAACTACCCAAACACTGGGTTGTTACGTCTGACCCAGGATCTGGGTAACACAAAAACTACCCAAACACTGGGTTGTTACGTCTGACCCAGGATCTGGGTTACACAAAAACTACCCAAACACAGGGTTGTTACGTCTGACCCAGGATCTGGGTAACACAAAAACTACCCAAACACTGGGTTGTTACGTCTGACCCAGGATCTGTGTTACACAAAACTTACCAGAACACTGAAAAAATAACACAAAAATTGACCCAAAAGGCTCAACACAGGATTTGGGTAGAAAAAATAACCCAAGATTTTTTAGAATGCAAGGTAATGAATATGTGAAGTAATTTCAAGGTTTCCTGTCGGCTTGAATATTGCTAATGAAGAATCCGGAAAGTCACATTCTGCACCTGCTGCCATCTTATATTTTCTTTATAAACTCTTCAGCTCCCTGCATCTGACCCATCCCGTCCTTCAGGGGTCAGAGGTCAGGCAGGTGTTCGGGGAAGCAGCTAAATTAAGAAAAGATGAGCCGCCTGAGGCTGTGCCACTTCACTTCACAACACTCATCTGAAAAAGACGCTACAAGAGCAACAGAAAGACAAGGTTGCGTGACTCTAATGCTGAACACATTCATTTTAAAGCTTAGTTATCATCTTTATAATACGCTAAGGGGAAAAATGTGTTGCTCAAGTGTTCTTCACGTCTCAGGAGACTTAATGGAGATCGTTGAGAGAGTTAATGTATAATGTTAAGAGACTTGGTTTTCCATTTCATCATGTTGCAATCTAAGAGAAACAACTGAAATATATTATCAACGAGATCTCATTTGTGATTGTACTGTACTTTCCTTTATAATTAAGTAAATGTTAATCAAGGCAGTGGCAAAAATAAATCATGTTTTATTGCACAGAACTTTCATTTGCACTAGTGGAATTGTGGGCGGAGCTTCAGGGTCCCACCCAATCAGAATGCAATCCTCATCACTTCAAGTGCATATTCATTTTATTGATTTTCTCAAGAGATTAGTCTTTGCTAAAGCAATATATCACAATGAAAATGATAATAAATAAATATATTATTGAAATTTCACAGCAGAAGTGTTTAGCTGATGGCATTTAAAGTCGTCTGATGCACATTGATGGATGAATTATACGATTAAACTCTCAAACGTGGAGATAACACTTATGGAAGCTGATCTACAGCGGCTTCATTCATGTTTTGTTATTTTTGCCCTGTGTTTGTAAAGCTTCTGATGCTAAAGACGATAACATCAGTGAAACACACTGTTAATAAAAATGAACAAACTATATTAAATGCAGCCTTTAATCTTCAATATAATGTTTTTCTTTGACACTTTTCCTGATGTGTTTCTCCCTGTGTTTCTATGTTCAGTCAGACGACGGTGAATGAGTTCGTCCTGCTATAGTGACACGAGTTTCGTCCGGAGAGAATGAGCGATTTACTGGCAGACACTGGTGTAAGTGCTCAATTTATGAATTTTGACTTGACTTTGGTGAAAGTTTGACTCATAATGATGACATCTTGTGACTGGAATATCATATCAGTATGACATAATTAACATTCATGATATAAGCCTTTATAATCCTTATAAAGCTACTGTATCATATTTTTAAAGCCTCTAAATGATGAACATGATCTGATAAACCTGTTGCACTCGATCTCCTCATGCTCGAACAGCTCGAGCTTCACGAGTCTTTCTGCTGTCAAATCTGCTCTGATTTTATCAAGTAAATCTAAGATTAACTTTGATATAGTTAGTAATATTTCAGCTGGACTGAAGCAGGTTTACTTGATTATCCAGACATCATTTATTAAAAAATCATGAGTATCAAATATGATCATCAGGCTTTTGAGGAAGGTTTATTTGTTCATTTCTCAATCATCATTATATTGCATTGCATTATATGTTTCAAAACTACAGATCATAAAACTAAGCATTTAAATATCATCTTACTAAGACAGTTTATTGACAGATATTGATATGTAAATGCATTTTATGTAAGTATCTGCTATACTGTTATAAAGATCTCACTGATTTACATTACAAGCATCAGAATTTCATATAAATATCCGCATCTTTGGGCCTCTGAATAAAATCAAGCTGTTTTTCCTCTATATTCGCACCATATGAGCCGTAAATCCCTGATGAATCATATGATACTCAACAAAAAACATGCTTTTTATATTTTGTCTCAATGTTGAAATTGTTTTTTCTGCCAATTATTTCATATGTCAAGGTTAAGTTAGTAATGAGGTATTGATGAATGTATACAGTAGTTGCTCGTCTGATAGAAATGAGACGGCTCTGTGATTATCGTCACTCATCACAAAGACAGCTGCGCCGTGATACTTTATCTTTGTCTTTATTAAGTCATATCAGTTCTCCGTCTCACTCATCTTCTCTGATAGTGTGTCGTCTGTCTGCATTAGATGGAGTGAGTGACACTGTAAGCTGACGGATCATCATGAGGTCATTGGTAGCGGACTCGGCTTGTTAAGGCTCTGAGTGGCTTTTGGCTCGCGCGCCGCGGGGAAACCGATATATTTCCCCATCGACCGTCATTCTGTCACGCTAATGGACAGATTTCACTTGAGTAGACGCGACTGCTCCGAGTCAGAGTTCATTGGGACAGATGATTTTCTTGCAGGGACAAATCTGGCAACAACTGTAAGGTTGCGGTGTCACAGACTCAGTGTGGCTAATGATCTTGCGTCTGCCGAGCCGAACGAGACGACAACCATCCGACTGTGACTTGATTATACTTTAAAACAGTCCCTCCAGTTTTTCGCGATTCCGCGATCGCTGAATACAACGCAAAATCAACAAATTGTCGCATATTTTTGCGATCCTGCATAATTCCTAATTTAACCGCAAAATAATCACAAAAATTAATAATCACAAAACATTAAATTATAATCACCCATTTGAAATATATCTAGTTTAATTAAAGTTTCAATGCATTTTTACGTGGATACAGATGTTGCGGGAAAAGGGGAAACTCCTTTTCCTCGATTTACTGAAGCCTGTAATGTAAAACGCATTTAAACCACAATCGCCGTCCCGGCGCAACAGGGCCACACCCGCACACCGGGCGGCACGTCACCATGGTTACAGATGGCAAAGAGATGCATTTTTCCTTCCTTTCCAAGTACAGGGATGCAAACAGCGCGCTTTTCGGCGCCTCCCGCTTTTTTCACGTCAGTTTGAGTGACAAATTCATCTGAAGCCTATTTCATAGCTTAATGTGAGGGACAGAAGTCTATTAACATCATTAAAGTTTACGAAAACTCGTTTTCCCTCCTCTGCGGCTGTCAATCATTCTCCATTCAGTAGGAACAGCGCGCGCGCCTCTTCCGGTTACAGCAGCATACATGCACGGTAAAACTCTCTCCAATATGATATTCACATTATAATGCCTGATCTGTAGAGAAAAGGCTGTGAATTTGCATAAAATGACTTTATTTTGTTGGACTTTGTTGCTGTTTTTAAACGACTCGCTACCGTGTGCCTGTTAGATCACACACATCACAAGGACTAATCGGCATCAAACGCACAATAACTGGAATTTAAAACTGTGAAGAAACAAATGATCAATAAACTGTTGGACAGATAGACACTAGGATTTGTGCGCTCGACATTTCTTCGCTTTGTGCCGTGAACTTTTAAATGCGCACTTGTGCAGGACAGCACACTGTGACTCCATGTTGCTTTGAGCACATCATTCTGCACCCGCGATGCGCATACGCGCTTTGTGCGCTCTGTTTTGAAGCGTTTCATATTTTCATGGTTTTGCGCACTGAAAGATTTTTAAAAGCCTATATTTTTGTATACCTAGCCTGCACAATACATTTAAAATAAGCATAATTTGATTGTATGTTATTTCTGTGTAGTGTAGTAGGCTATATAAATATACACACTTCTGAATTCTTGACATTCATATATAAATATAAAATTGTGAAATGTATGATTGCCTGACTGAATTTCAGTATATTTTCCTGCTTTTTTGTCCTTCGCCAATCACATGCCTGATTACTACACCTGCTCTTAATATTTACTACACCTGCTCTAATAATATTTAATATAGGCTGTTTCAAAAGTTTTTCATTTGATGAGAATTTCATTAGAATTTTTGTTTGTGATTTGTGTCATGTATGACTATTGTGCATCTGACATAATACTATTATGGTAAATGTGATGTCCTAATTATAAAATATAAAAATCGCAAATTTTTTCACAAATTTCTGGAAATTACCACCACAAAATCAGTCATTTTGATCGCAAAAATCACACAAAAAAATCGCGAAATCCTGGAGGGACTGTTAAAAGATTGCGATCTCGATTCAAACACAAACCCAATCTAATTCCTAAATAACACTGATTCTCATGTTTCTATTATCACAGCGAACATTCAGATCCGAGAGTAATTGTCATGATTAGTTATGAAAGTTTTCAACCGCACAGTATCATTATTTCTGTCTTACAGTAATTCAGATTATCACAGAAGTACTGGGATATTATAGTTCAGATATAAACTCTGATGTCTATGGTGGTGATCAAATAGAGTAAATCACGTTTTGAAAGTAACTTGACACTTCAAATAAATATTGTATCAATTACATTGTTACACCAGTAGGTGGCGACAAGGGACTGTTAAAAAATGTATCATTCATTAAAGAGATTCGTTCAAAAATGCTGATTCATTCAGTAATGAAACAAGTGAAGTCTTTATGAGTGAATCATTGAATCATTCATTTAACCCTTTAAAAAAAAAAAAAAAAAACTTAATTCAAATTAATTTAATATTTTTTGATAGACAGCAGCAATTAATGTTTTGTCAGACCCTCTATACATGTTATTTTGTTTATTTGTCATGGAAGCATCGTGTCTATTTCAAACAAACAAAGGTATCCAACATCGTGCAGCTCTACTATGACTTCACACACAGTGCCGTGTGTTTGATCCAGTAACATAGATGTAAACATCAACAGTTAAATGAACAAGATTCTCCTCACACCGTTATAGTTGGTGGTGATCTGACTGAGAAAAGCCATAAAGTTTACTCAATAGTGAATGCAACATTTAACTATACAACACAAGTTGCATTGCATTTTAGTTTGCAGCCATGCATGATATCAAGCTGTTTTCCAGTACAAACATCTGAACATTCTTAAATCAAGATATATTTAGGCCTACTTGATAAGCAAAATGACTGAAGATGTAAGTCTTGTTTTCTGAGAAATGTCTCAGTACTTCTGTGATAATATGAATTATTGTAAGACAGAAATAATGATACTGTGTGGCTGTAAAGTTTCATATCTGTACATGACACCTGCTCTCGGATCTGAATGTTCGCTGTGATCGTGCTTGATTGACACAGTCGAATCAGTGTCATTCAGAAATTAGATTGGGTTAAAATTTAGCTTTTTTTAAGCTAAAAATCACACATTATTTTTCTGATTGTTTTGGTTTTAAGCACAAACTCACTTCATTTTCATGCATTTTCACGAACACAAGACTTCAGGCATTTTGCTTCTTCGGTAAATCATCTTGATTTAAAAACGTTTTGATATTTGTGCTGGAAAACAAGACAAACTGTGCAAGAAATCATTTCTTTTTGTTGTGTAGTTAGAAGCATCCAATTGTCACGCTCAAGGACTTTATATGGTGTATTTAATGGGAATGAAAACAAGGCTGTGAGTGATAGACATACTTTGCAATTTATGAGCTTTTGTCCAATGGATTTTTGTTTTGTTAGAAAGACAAATAATCAGTGTTCTGTTGCCTTAATGAAGCATAGAGATTCTGGTCAGTCAGTAAATCTCCCAGTGTTAAATTAACAATACCAGTGTTTATGTAATTCAGTGTGGATTATATAAACACTGGCCGTCTTAATTTATCAATCAGGGTTTTACTGCGTTTACTTTAAGCCTGTCTCAGAGAGAAAGGTAACATCAATTACTTTGTATTAAAGCCATTTGACATCTGACATCTCCTGAGTTTTAATATCAAGCAATCAGTTGCAATTCTAAAAAGTCTCCAAATTAAATCTAGTTTGAGTTCATCCTGTAGCTCCGCCCCTTTCCCCGCCCCCGATCTAAAAACACGCAGTTATTCTAATGCGTTCCGGGTGACTTTGTGTCCTGAAGCTAAAATACGAATTTTCCGGTGAAATTCCAAAGGCAATCACATTTTCTGTCTCGGTAAGCAGCGAGTGTAGCTCGGGGTCGTCGATGGAGGTTGTTCCTCTTCCACAGGCGCTTTACATGAACCCCCAGGCTTACCTGTGTAATTAACTTTTTTCCCCGGATCAGTCCGCAGTGGATTGTTTCCTCGCGCTGGATTCCCAGCGGAGTCCGAATGCTGTAATGATTCCTCTGTTCTCCTCCTCTCATCTGCTAAACGCCTCCTGCTCGAGATTATGATTAGAAGAGGCTCTTTTGAGGAGTTCAGTGTTTGCGTTTCCTTACAGTAGCCAGTGCTGATCAGGGAATATATACAAGCTAATTAATATTTTTAATACGGACACATTAAGTTGATCAAAAGTGACAGTAAAGACTTTTTTTTTCTTCACAAAAGATTCTATTTCAAATAAACGCTGTTCTTTTGAACTTTCTATTCAACAAAGAATCATGAGAAATTAAATGCATCATGGTTTCAACACAAATATGACTGTTTTCAACATTGATAATAATCATAAATGTTTCTTGATCATCAAATCATCATATTAGAGTGATTTCTGAAGGATCATGTGACACTGAAGACTGGAGTAATGATGCTGAACATTCAGCTTTGATCACAGGAATAAATACACTTTACTAGATATTCACATAGATATTTTACATTGGAATAATATTTCACTGTTTTAACTGTATTAATGCTGCCTTGTGAGCAGAAGAGACTTTTTTCAAACACGTTAAATCTTACTGACCTCAAAACAGAAGTGCAAAGGATGCTAAAAACTCAAAAAGTTATTTATGCATTGTTCTTGTTTTTTAAAAGTCCCCCCTTAGTCAATAATTTTATCCCTTAAAACTCATCTTTGATCACCAAAATTACATATTTAAACCTTTTTTGCTTTAAAAAAATTCTTCATGCCTTAAAGGAGAACTCCGGTCAATTTTAACATTGAGCTCATTTTTTTGTACATTTGGAGTGCTGTCAATACAGAGAACAACGACAAAAATCGGTGTTGCCTACACCGAGTTATTCTATTTTTAAAATTTGCACCCTGTTGACTTCAATGGGGCAAGTACTAAACCTGCTTTTAGCCTCTTAACATCCTTGATGTGTCATTACAAGTGCACAGAAAATGTGAGTGATTCCTTCTGAGTGAACACGAGTGAATCTGACTGCAGTAGATGTGAAAGAAATGTATAAAAATGATGTTATTTAAGCCAGCGCTCATACCTGTATTTACATCCTGTTTTTCGGTTGAAGTCCAAAGTAGTCGATTGCCGAGTTCACGTGCGTGATCATAGGTATTAAACCTATGCGTGTGAACTCTGCAATCGACTACTTTGGACTTCAACCGAAAAACAGGATGTAAACAAAGGTATGTGCGCTGGCTTAAATAACATCATTTTTATACATTTCTTTCACATCTACTGCAGTCAGACTCACTCGTGTTCACTCAGAAGGAATCACTCACATTTTCTGTGCACTTGTAATGACACATCAAGGATGTTAAGAGGCTAAAAGCAGGTTTAGTACCTGCCCCATTGAAGTCAACAGGGTGCAAATTATAAAAATAGAATAACGATTTTTGTCGTTGTTCTCTGTATTGACAGCACTCCAAATGTACAAAAAAATGAGCTCAATGTTAAAATTGACCGGAGTTCTCCTTTAAAATATCTTGAATGTAACTCGACACCCTCGCCTCATTTAGTATGCGCGGTTCTATGAATATGCAAATGAGCCCCGCCTCCACTCACTCCCTCAGCTCAGAGACCCACTGGTTGACGATCACACGTTGATCTGATTGGTTACAAGGTAGTTTGTGACGTCAGAAACACCAGCGATTTCAAAGTGTGTTTTTGAGTCTGTCTTTGGTTCACTGCAGTTTTAAGGAGGAAATACTCAGCAATGCTGTCGACTTATGAATTTACACATGGTTTGTCTTAAAGCACATTAAAAACACCACATAGACACATAAACAACATTAAAAGCTGGATTTACACCACAGGGGGACTTTAAAATTTATCTCTTTTTGTCTAAAACATTGCTACTCATACTCCTTTTACAACGTTCAGAGAACATTCAAAAGTAACGTTCCCGTGATATTTGCAAAATTATAAAATGGAACATTCTCTTACTGTTTTGTGCGTTCCTTTTATATAACTTTACGGGAACCGTTGCAAAACATTTTTGTTCTTAGGAGCTCGTCTGATCGCTGGCTAATTGCTGGTCCGATTCCAGCATTAAACAGCCTTTATAGTCACAATCTGTTCCGTGTCTTTAATGCGTCCGCATTGTGCTGCCGTAGATAAACTAATGCCACAACAGTTGAAAGTGCAGACAGTTCAGAAATCATTTTGCCAGTGGGGTAAAACTGAAGCACTTATGAGCCGTCTGTGTGAAATGATAACATTGATTAAAGCCCGAGAACAGACAGTTTGTGCTGCTGAGACATCAGTGCTGGAGAACCCGGCATCTGCGGATCTGTGTCTGTTATAGTCAATCAATGAATGCATGAGAATGGATCTGAAGCTCGGCATCTGTGCGTCGACCTTCCGTGTCAGAGAAGAGTAGTTAGTTTGACGAAGGTGTTGGTTAGCGGGTCTCGCGGGACGGGAGGCTTAATTACCGTAATCTTGCGTTGAAGAGGAACGCCGCTCTTGATCTGTGCGGTAATGATCTGTCGTGATTACAGGATCTCGTCTGCTCTCATAATCAATGTCTTAATTCCATTATGAAGTAATAAAAGTCATGAAACCGTTATGCATATTAATTTTAGAAATGCGTGCTCATTAACTACAGGCAAACAATGGTTAACTAGGCCACATCATGATTGGGTATGACACTTTTTAACCACACAGTATCATTATTTCTGTCTTACAAAAATTCATATTATCACAAAAGTACTGGGATATCACAGTTCAGATATAAACACTGATGTCTATGGTAGCGTAAAAATAGAGTTTGAAAGTAACTTGACACTTCAATTAAAGATTGTATCAATTATATTGTTACACCAGTAGGTGGCGACAAGTGACTGTTAAAAAATGTATTTGTAATCGAATCGTTTTGAAGTCTTTATGAGTGAGTCATTGAATCATTCATTCAACCCAATTTTCTTTAAATACTTAATTCAAATTAAGTCACACTGCTCTGAAGAAATACACATTAAATGCCTTCTTTATCTAGTAGAACAGATTTAAGCTCTTATAAGGTAACATTTATTTCTATAGGCCTAGAGCTCTACAGTTCTGCGTCAGAAGGGCGTTGCATGCATGTAAATGCACATATAAACTTTACAGACTACTTTGACATGGTTTTTCTTCAGAGCTCCAAATCAATCCTGAGTTCAGCGCTGTTGATGAGACATGTTTCGATGGGACAAATGCATCCGTTTGGTTTCCATCAACGTCTCTTAAGGCGTGCGTCTACAATGCGCCGTTGTTTCTCAGACCCTTTTAATCTAATTGGACATTAAACTGCTGTCATTATGCTGGTTGTTTATGGTGCCTTTACCTTTTCATCACGGCAAACATTTTTACATCAGCAACCTAATTAAATAAAATGTATCAGACGAGAGGGCTGATGCACGGCGAAACGTGTCACTCCATAAATCTCCCTTATGATGCTTCCACACAACGCATCATTTATGTTGTTTATAGGCCTGAGGAAAAGGTGTGCGTGATGGATGGATGATGGAGGAGGTTCTTCGCATTCGTTGGCACAGGTTGGCGTTGTTCACGTAACTGAGCTCTAGTTTTATTCAAGCGTGTCATTTTACACGTCTAATGACTCAAAATGAAATATCGTTGGTCTTGTCTGCTCTCGCTATAATCCTTCACGCTGCTCGCTAATGCAATTAGGGTTTTAATTATTTATTTATTTTGTGGCTTTATAGCTTTTTTTTAAGGTGCTAAATCGAGTTACATTCAAGAATTTTTTTTTTAAATATGTCATTTTGGTGATCAAAGATGAGTTTTAAGGGATAAAACTATTAACTAGTGGGACTTTCACATTCACATAACCAGGAAAACACTTAAAAACTGGAGGTTTTGAACAACAACTTTATGGGAAACTCAATTTTTAGTTTGGGAAACTCATATTATTTTGTTCACCCACCTTAACTAAGATCTATGAAAGTTTAATATTGTGAATTTTACTTTGGGGGGGGGGAAAAAATGACATTTGAGTGTTGCAATATTCAATAACCAGTCGGAAAAACTGAACTTAGCAGGTGGGAATTTAATTATGCATGTTCAAATTGGAGTTTCTCACACTATGAATGGTGAAATATAGACTGAACGATGACTCAACACTGCAGGGAGATAATATATGTAATATACGGCTCCTGTCTTTTGAGTTTAACAAATTATATATACATGTGCGTGTGTGTGGGATGGTGTCGGTGCTCCAGAGAGTCTGCGACGGGTTTCTATCTTTAGAGAGACGCAGCATTAGCAGGCATTGTCTAAAGGTGCTGCGGAAAAAAGGTGATTTTTTGGGGGGTTTTTTCTCCTGGCCGGAGGCTCTTGAGAGATTCCCTTCATGCCTTTATGCACGGAGCGCCAGTGTGTCCCTCTTCATGGGTGTTTAAGCAAGCACTTTAAATGGAAATGCACTTGACATTTTAGGAGGAGATGCAATCATCAGACATTAAAATGCAGCTGACATCACTCGAAATGAGTGAATTCTTCCTCTCTTTCTCTCTTGTCTTCTCTTTGTGAAGCTGACTGAAGATAACACTCGCAAATTTATAGAGCACAGATGCTGCGTTTTTTCAAAATAGGGCATATTGTATTAAACGAGTGTGTGTGTGTGAGACTGAGAGAACAAGTATTCCAAATCAAATCTGTGCTTATTGCTGCTGTGGAAAAGCTTGTATTCCTCTTTATTTAAGAGCCAAACAGACGGTGATGATGTAAATCTGCTTCCTCATGAGGAGCTTCCAGCCGGCTGCAGACGAAACACATGAAACCTGCAGGTCATACGGATATAAACGATTAAAACTTCATTATGATAATATACTGACATAAAGCATTTAGAAATTTTCACTAATTTCAAATCACTCATTTTCACAAATAATTACAAACAAACAGCAAGTTGAATTAAACATAATTTTAAAGTATGAGACTGACATTTTGTCTTGTAAAACATACTCTAATACATGTTTTTATTTTTTGTTTTTAATTAAAGTCCCTCTGTAGTCAATTTAATCCCTTAAAACTCACCTTTGATCACCAAAATGACATTTAAAAGTTTAAAATGTCTTCATGGCTTAAAATATCTTGAATGTAACTCGACACCCTTGCCTCATTTAGTATGCGCGGTTCTATGAATATGCAAATGAGCCCCGCCTCCACTCACTCCCTCAGCTCAGAGATCCACTGGTTGACGATCACACGTTGATCTGATTGGTTACAAGGTAGTTTGTGACGTCAGAAACACCAGCGATTTCAAAGCGTGTTTTTGAGACTGTCTTTGGTTCACTGCAGTTTTAAGGAGGAAATACTCAGCAATGCTGTCGACTTATGAATTTACACATGAACACCATTAAAAACACCACATAGACACATAAACTACATTAAAAGCTTAAAAGAATACATGATATGTAAGATGCACAAGTTAGTTTGTGATCAACGAAAACGTCCCGGGAAAGCAGATGAACAGACTCGGCCTTTCTCTCGCTCTTTTTCTGCCTGGTTGCATGTGGCTTGTTTTTGCAGGCCTCCTCGAGGGAAGCACCCCCTTATTACTGCAATTACGATCTGTACACATTTCATTAAACTAATATGTGTGTGTCTGGGCCGCTGAGCATGTGTGAACACATCTCCCAGCTGGAACCCGTCCTCTGCCCGCAGCTGAACCGCGCCGACGAGCCACCAGAACTAAATAACAGGTGGCGAGAGTGAAGATTCCTCCATTTCTTTGCCTTTTGAATCACATTTTAGTGTCTTTCATTGTGGGAATCGTTCATTAGTGCTTCATTCACTGAAGAAATCGTCTCCGGGGTCAGGAGCGTCATCCTCTCACACACAGGCGATGTCCGATTTTTATGATTTAGATTTGATTTAACTGATTTAGATAGTGTGAACGGTTAAAAATCACATGAAATCACAAATCCGTTTCAAGCTACATCCATATGTGATTTGAAATCCTTTTTAAAAAGCATTTCTGGAAATCCGTCTCAGTCTGAACGATCTGATCGTATTTTGTGTGGTTTATGTGATTTTTCTCACGGCACGTAAAACGTAAATGTCAGGCGTTGTTATAGGAAAAGTCGCTGCCGAAACAAAAGCAGAAAATGACAATAAAACGGAGACATATTTTGAAACCGGAGGAGACGACAGGGCAAAATAAAAATAAAAAAGCCGTACATACCAGCGCGACAGCATTGTAAAATTTAAATAAAGCCCTATTCGGACGGGACTAGTTTAACATGGAGAGGAGGGGTAAAGTAATAATTACCAGAGCTTCTCTGTGATTTTAGTCCCGTCTAAATGTGCATCTCAGTGATCATTAAAGGGTTAGTTCACCCAAAAATGAAAATTCTGTCAGTAATTACTCACCCTCATGTTGTTCCAACCCCGTAAGACCTTCGTTCATCTTCAGAACACAAATTAAGATATTTTTGATGAAATCTGAGAGTTGTCTCACTCCTCCATAGGCTTCTAAGGGACCGAAACTTGCTGGCCCAGAAAAGTTATTAAAGAGATCGTTAATATAGTCCAAGTGACTCCAGTGACTTAATGTAAAGTATATCACGCGACGAGAATACTTTTTGTGCGCAAAAACCCCCAAAAATAACGACTTTATTCTACTATTCATTTCCTTCTCTCTGGGCCTCGAGTGAGTTCACGTAGTGTTTTTGCGCAGCGCGTCAGTGTTGTACGACACACGCATCACACACATGACCAGCGTCAGCCAATAATGAGCCTACGTGATGACGTGCAACACAGACGCGATGCGCTAAAACACTACGTGAACTAACTTGAGGCCCAGAGAGAAGGAAATAAATAGTGGAATAAAGTCGTTATTTTTGGGGGTTTTTGCGCACAAAAAGTATTCTCGTCGCTTTATAAACTTAACATTGAGCCACTGTAGTCACTTGGACTATATTAACGATGTCTTTAATACATTTTCTGGGCCGGCAAGTTTCAGTCCCTTAGAAGCCTACGGAGGAGTGATCCAGCTCTCAGATTTCATCAAAAATATCTTAATTTGGTAAATAAAGGTTTTACGGGGTTGGAACAACATAAGGCTGAGTAATTACTGACAGAATTTTCATTTTTGGGTGAACTAACCCTTTAAGGTCAATGTCAGTAAAGATTACGGTGACTTTTACCTTCAGTAAAAAGGTCCGGAAAAATGACCTCAGGTAATACTAATCCCGTGCGAATAGACCTGCTGTAAATATGTACGTAAATATTTCGTCATTTCCTTTTTAAAAGTAGTTTTCTGTGGGTTTTCAAGTATGGAGGCGCTTGAAGAAGCATCAGTTGCGTTCTAGACGCTGGGACGAGTCTGTGGCAAAACTCAAGTGTTTTACACACACCATTCAGATTAGAGAGAAGATCGACAGCACTCGTTAGAGGCACGAAACATCCTTTAGCGTTAGATAAGTGCCTATTACCAACACAATCCAATCTGAAGTTAATTAATACATCGTTCGACCGGACATAACTGTTTTATCTCTATAAATACAGGTTATATGTGTTTGCGCACGTGATATCAGGAAGCAACGTAATATACACATGAGGACAGGAGTGACGGCGATGAGCAAATCGAGTTACTCTCCCACTTCTGCTGGTGTTACTGAGATATATTATCCTGTGCGAATTAGCCATTAATATTACAGACGTCCTGTGGTAAAATTACATTACTCCATCTACCCTTGCGAAGTTAATCCCGTCCGAACAGGGGACAACATCTCTATACATAGTTCCCACAGGCCAATTAATGTCACGTAACCTCCCCGGAGACGCCATCTTTGATGGCATAAGCTGCTGTGTTTACGAAGTTTTACAAGCAAATTTAGAATATTTCTTTCTGTTTATAATGTCACGAAAATCATGAAGAGAAAGTGACAGAGACTATAAAGAGATTATAAAGAGAATCTATTAACAAGAGAGAGAGAGGTACAATGCGAAAATTTCAGTCATAAATGGTGTGGATCCGTATGCGCTAACGCTGTCTGTCTGTCTGTGTGTGTGTGTGTGTGTGAGTGAGAGAGAGGCGCGGGCGCGATCGAACAGTGGAAACAATGTTGTTTTTGTATGTTTGTAATACCTTGTCATTTTGTTCATACAGGACATCATTCAAACTGCAAAGTGTTAACTTATATTTGTGTACACTCGCAATAAAACACAACATTGTGCACCTGACACAAAGTGCTCTGAGCAAATTCTCGCGTGTTTTGAGGGAGTTTCTTTCCTGTTTATCCTTGCCAGCCATAACCTCCGTCGTTGTTCTGACAAAAGCTTAGTTTTCTCACATTCATGAAGTCTAATGATGGGTATACTGTAAAATCCAAATTTAACTGAACCTCCGGCACGATTTGAACATCCATTGACCCAGCAGGAGATGACCATTTTCACTTTTTATCACGAAATTAACTCGTTTCAGCTTCTTCTTCTAATGTTCTGCCCACAACATGCCCACAGAAATGGCGCCGGGTTGGCAAATGCCCGTATGTTGTGACGTCATGTAGGAACTATGTATTGCAAACCCCTCCATGTTGCGGTTGTTGTTGTTGTTGTTGTTGTTTTGGGCGTATGCCTACATTGCCTAGCAACGCAACGTCATTGCCATGGAAACCAATGCAGATATTACGGAAAACGTAAGAGCTGTACGTTGCGATACACAGTGTGTGGACATCAATCATTTTAGATCAGATTCCAATCGGATACACAAATAATAGGTTTGGACTGACAGCCTGAACGAGGCCTCGGATTCCACCATTTCTTTGCCTTTTGAATCACACTCATCTCCGTGTCTTTCATCTTGGGAATCGTTCATTAGTGCTTCACTCACTGAAGAAGTCGTCTCCGGGGTCAGGAGCGTTCGATTATTAGCTGCGCTTGACGGCTGTTATCACTTTATTTATGCCGCTGCTTTTATTTGGGGTTTGAAGCCTGCTGTGTGTTTAATGAAATGTGTCCCAAATATTTGAGGAAAAGGGCCGTAAATGATCAAAGTGAGCATTACCGCAATAAAACATAATCACCTATGAGATTAAACGAGGAAAATGTCAAGTCTGGAAAATGGACAAGCTCAAAACCCACAGGAAAGTTGACTTCAAAATATCAGCCTTTCCCTCAATTTAGCACAAAGATGAAACGAAGAGCAAATGGAGAAGTTTGCTGAGACTTATCTAGTCTCAACAATGTCTCATATTTGTCTCATACCAAATATGAACTCAGTTATTTCTCATCAAATGATCTAATCTGCTCCACATGCATTTTATAGCTCTATGCACCTTATTCTGTGAAACTTCCGACGCCACTAAATTATGAAAGAATGACAAAGTGAAAACAGTAAAATTATTTGCACTACACAAATCATTACACTTATAATTATGACAATATAGGTTACATTTAAATAGGTAACACTTTACAATAAGGTTCTAGTTAACATGAACTAAGAATGAAAAATACTTCAGCATTTATTAATCTTAGTTAATATTAATTTCAACATTAACTAACACATTATTAAAATGAACAAACAATGAACAGCTGTATTTTTATTAACTAATATTAACAAAGATTAATAAATACTGTTACAAATGTATTGCTCATTGTTAGTTAATGTTAGTTCATTTATTCAATAATGGTAACTAATGAACCTCATACATGTTGCCTTTAAATAATATAAGAAATACCGGTTTGCAATATCTAGCGTTTTTGTGCAGCTACGGTTAATGATGCCTCGCATATTGAAGTTACAAATGACCGTGCCATTAGAAATAAGAAATAAGGTGGGTGTTTAAATTGTACTGTATGACAACTTTATGTATTCATTTCTGAACTGTGAGTGAAACATCAGGGGAAAGATCTCCATTTAAGTCAAATGAACTATGAAAGATGTGGAAACGGGCCTGCATCGATACTTAAAACCACAGCCTAGACCGTGAAATACTCGCGTCACAAACTGAAGAACTCTGAAGCGTCACTCATTCCCCTTCATTTCAAAGCTCCTCCGAGGATGAGAGCGGCTCTTCACTGTCTGTCTGAACACTTTCCCTGGGAAATTAATTCCATTAAACAAGTTTCACCTCAGAAATTTCCATTAATATGTCCAGCATGAGGAGAGAGAGAGACTGAGAAAATAAGCTTTTTTTCAGCCCGCTGGTCTTAACTGGCCACAGAGCTATTCTGGGCTCAACTCGCCTGGTCAGACTGGGAACCCAGCTTGAACCAATCATGACCAGCACACTGACTTTAGTTAGTTTAATCCGTTTCTATTACAGTAATGCGGCATGAGGTCATGGTTGATAAAGTCACAAGTCACATTTCTTTCCAGTGTTGGGGGTAATGCATTACAAGTAACGCAAGCTAAATAATCAGATTCATTTTTTCAAGTAGCTAGTTACTTTTAAATTTACAACAAAATATGAGTTACTTTTTCAAATAAGTAACAAAGTTAGAATGGCAGCACTGCAAGGTTTGTTTGAGCGGCGTCCTCTACTGTACAGGCGTGAATCTGCATTTCCTTCAGCCTGAGGCTTATTCATTTCACTTATGGTGTGAAAGGGCCTTTATGTCAGACAAAAATATAACTTTTTTTGTTATTATAAAAACAAAGCCCAGCCCAGGTGAGAAAAAGTAACACAAAAGTAACATAACACATTACGTTCCATAAAAAGTAACCAAGTAACACAGTTACTTTTTAGTAACGGAAAAATAACAACATTATTTTCCATAAAAGGTAACTAAGTAACGCAATTAGTTACTTTTTTAGAGAGTAATAAAAAAGAAACAACATTATTTTTCATAAAAAGTAACTATGTAACGCAATAAGTTACTTTTTTAGGGCGGAATGAAAAAGGTAACACCACATTATTTTCCATAAAAGGTTACTAAGTAACGCAATTAGTTACTTTTTAGGGACTATTGCAAAAGTAACTGAAGTGACAAATAACCATCTTGTAAGTAACAGTTACTTTTTAGAAAGTAATGGAAAAAGTAACGTACATTATTTTCCATAAAAAGTTACTAAGTAACGCAATTAGTTACTTTTAGGGACTATTGCAAATGTAACTGAAGTGACAAATAACCATCTTGTAAATAACAGTTAGGCTACTTTTTAGGAAGTAATGGAAAAAGTAACGTAACATTATTTTCTATAAAAAGTTTCTAAGTAACGCAATTAGTTACTTTTAGGGACTAATGCAAAAGTAACTGAAGTGACAAATAACCATCTTGTAAGTAACAGTTACTTTTTAGAAAGTAATGGAAAAAGTAACGTAACATTATTTTCCATAAAAAGTTTCTAAGTAACGCAATTAGTTACTTTTAGGGACTATTGCAAAAGTAACTGAAGTGACAAATAACCATCTTGTAAGTAACAGTTACTTTTTAGAAAGTAATGGAAAAAGTAACGTAAGATTATTTTCCATAAAAAGTTACTAAGTAACGCAATTAGTTACTTTTAGGGACTATTGCAAATGTAACTGAAGTGACAAATAACCATCTTGTAAGTAACAGTTACTTTTTAGAAAGTAATGGAAAAAGTAACGTACATTATTTTCCATAAAAAGTTACTAAGTAACGCAATTAGTTACTTTTAGGGACTAATGCAAAAGTAACTGAAGTGACAAATAACCATCTTGTAAGTAACAGTTACTTTTTAGAAAGTAATGGAAAAAGTAACGTAACATTATTTTCCATAAAAAGTTACTAAGTAACGCAATTAGTTACTTTTAGGGACTATTGCAAAAGTAACTGAAGTGACAAATAACCATCTTGTAAGTAACAGTTACTTTTTAGAAAGTAATGGAAAAAGTAACGTACATTATTTTCCATAAAAAGTTACTAAGTAACGCAATTAGTTACTTTTAGGGACTATTGCAAAAGTAACTGAAGTGACAAATAACCATCTTGTAAGTAACAGTTACTTTTTAGAAAGTAATGGAAAAAGTAACGTAACATTATTTTACATAAAAACTAAGTAACACAATTAGTTACTTTTTAAGGGAGTAACGCAATATTGTAATGCATTACTTTTAAAACTTTCCCCAACAGAGTTTGTTTCTATAGTGCTTTATACAATAAATAGTTTCAAAGCAGCTTAATTAACCGTGTTAATGTTGTAAAATTAATCATGATTATGAATTCAATTCAGCGACAAAGCAGCTCTACAGAAGACAGCAATGCCATTATTCACTTCAGTTTAGTTCAGTGTTGATTCAGTTCAGTTCAATAACAGTGTCGATGTTGCAAAGATTCAGTTGAAGTTGTGTTCTCATCAGAAGTTGTCAGTGAAGTTAAATCGATAATAGGCTTTTAAGTCTTTTAAACCCCAGCGTCTTCTGTGTTCTGCGTGACCATGTTTCGTCTTTGTCTTGATTTTATATTTCTGCTATAAATGTTGCAGGAATTAAGTGAGAGATGGCATTTTCATCCGTCATTCCTTCTTTAAGTATAAGAACACTCTCAGGGATGGATGTGTCTGCTGTAGAGAAACATCTTGCTATTTTTTCTGTGGTGGAGAGCAGAGACTCGAGATCTCTAACTGAGATGTTGAGTGCCGTAATCGGCATGAATCCAAACGCTCCTCGGTCACCCATCTTCCCAAGTCTCCGTATTGTTTGGCATGATGTGTTGTCATAGCAACAGGCAGACAAAAGGAGCGCGTGCAGCAAAAAGGGCTTTCTGTACTCGCTGTGATTTAATGGAGCTAATGTATAAGCAGAAGGTAAAAGCATTCTTCCAGCGAATGGCTGGCTTTTGGCTCGGAGAGAAAATAGCACTTCACCATAGTAACTGGTGACTAAAGCCGCTCACCCCGCAGATGTCACGGCGCGCGTCAAATCACGCTAATTGTAACATGTCACGGGTCGATTCAGGTGCCGCGAGGAAGAGGTGAAAACTAACGGCGGAAAACAACATATTGCATTATGTTTTAATTATGCTAGATTATGATCCTTGAAGGATTATTCATCAGTCATCCAGGCAAGCTGTTGCTGTTCGGATCCGTACTGGAGGCTTTCAGGCGACAATCCAGTTCTGGATACATTTGGGCCAAACTCTCTATTTAATGACCACGGTTTATTTTGAAAATCATTCAACAATGCATGCTATTATAGATATGAAATCACACGCAATCATTCCAAATACTCATGATTTACTTTTTTACACCAGATATACTTTTTTATATGTTTTTACTAGTGTGTGCAGGACATTTATATTAGTGAGGAGAGCAAAATAAAGTAAACTGTGACATACCCAAATATTCTTCATACAGTGACTACCAGTAAAATATATCAAAATTTGGGAGCAAAAATGATTGGGACACTTTGAGCTGATCATGTTTTGCTGAAGTGTGTTTTCTTTAATTGCTAATGCTCTTTTTACACACAGACTGAACACAATGAAGCATTGCTTGGTGATTGGTTGAGCTAAACTGGTATTATCTAATTGTGTAGTTAAATTTAACAGCTGACAGATATTCAACATAATTCATGTGTGAGACAGTCTAACAGAAGGACGGACAAAACCAGTCAAATATCAACTGAGTTCTGCTCATATTTTATTACCATTTTCTAAACTATAGCGAATAAACTGATAATGTGAGACATGTTGAAGGTGTCTGAATACATTTTGGTTTGATTATGGTGGTTTCTTTGTGGTCTGGTGTTGAGCATCAGTTAAAGTGATGCTTTGCTCAGCAAACGCCACTAATAAAGATAAATAATACAAAATATGGATCCAGATGGAGAATATAGGCTGTAGCTAATTTAGAAAAGTGCTCTCTGACCTTGCCAAAGCAAATAACACAGAACCATTATATGATACACGCTTTTTTATAATGAGACTCATTCCCAAAAGAACACATCTTATTCGCTTAGCATATATCACCTCGTTTAAATTTGATCAATATCTTATTAAATATTATACAGCATGCCGAATTTGTCACGTAAAAAAGATGCATCGGAAAGCATTAAATGTGACCAGTCAGCATACAAACATATTGCGTTCAAGGTTACCTTTTTTTTTGCATCCGTGGGGAAATTGCATAAAATATTCAGTATCATTTGAGTTTGTCCCACAGAGAATAAAACTCACCTTCGTTATTTTCCTGCATTTTCCATCCCTCTAATATTTTGCAGACTTTCACACTATTTTCGGTTCATATTAAAAGCGTCCCCTGCCGACACAGAGCCACGAGTCTGAGAGGAAAAAAGGTCAAAGCAATTTATATTTGACATGTGCGGTTTGATCGCCTTGTCATCGCCTCTGGCCACACACACACACACACACACACACACTCGACTTCACAGCGATCCAGACACGTGTTTCTTTGCATTCGCTCCAGAGACGTCCTCGGATAGATGGCTTTCCAGCAAAGTGACCTGTAGCTGTACCTGTAGTCATCAATTCTTGCATGCATCGAAATGAAATGTTCTGACACGCCGGCGTGAATGAAAACACACACTCTTGATGGAGCTCTTAATGAGAAGAGGTGTCCGGGACCCACGAGTGCTTATTTATGAAGCAGACGCCAGCAACATGGGGTGGCGCTCCATTGCCTTTCTGAATAACCATCATGGCAATTTCACAGTGATTTACGATAACGCTCTCGCAAACACAGACGTATAACCTTGATTCTGCTGTATCATGAAGGAAACGTCTGTGGACACGTCTGTGGGCCCGAGGGTCTGTCCTTCGCTCTGGATTCGTGTCCCCGTTGGTGTGTGTGTGTGTGTTATTGGAGTGCCGGTAATGGATGAGCTGCTGGTTAGAAAGATGCTTTAAAAGTGACACATGAACATAGCCTTCCTTTCTGCTCAAGATTATTTATAATCCACACTTCCATCCAAACACAGCCATCAGAAATATCTGACTAACTGTGAATATATGTAGAAATGTTGAATTATATGCCACTATTGCCTGTGTTGTCACCATTATATGAGATCTGAACTGGACGATGACGTCACGGTTTTCTCCAGAACGGCTATATATATACAGTACCAGTCAAAAGTTTGGAAACATTACTATTTTTAATGCTTTTGAAAGAAGTCTCTTATGCTCATCAAGCCTGCAGTTAAAAACAAAACTAAAAACTAAAAAAACAGTAATATTATGAAATATTATTACAATTTAAAATAATGGTTCTCTTTTTTAATATACTTTATTAAAATTTTTGTGATGCAAAGCTGAATTTTCATCAGCAATTACTCCAGTCTTTGGTGTCTTATGATCCTTCAGAAATCATTCTAATATGCTGATTTATGATCAATGTTGGAAACAGTTGTGCTGCTTAATATTTTTTTTATAACCTGAGATACTTTTTTCAGGATTATTTGATGAATAAAAAGAACTGTATTTATTTAGAATAGAAATCTTTTGTAACAATATACACTACCGTTCAAAAGTTTGGGAACAATAACTTTTTTTTTTTTTAAAGAAATTAGTACTTTAATTCAACAAGGATGTGTTAAATTGATAAAAGGTGATGGTAACGATTTATATTGTTAGAAATGTTTTTATTTTGAATAAATGCTGTTTTTATGAATAAATGCTGTTAACGTTTTACTCATCAATGAATCCTGAAAAAAGTATTCCAAAAAAATATATTAAACAGCACAACTGTTTCCATCATTGATAATAACTGAGTATCAAATCATCATATTAGAATGATTTCTGAAGGATCATAAGACACCAAAGACTGGAGTACTTGCTGATGAAAATTCAGCTTTGCATCACAAAAATAAATTACATTTTAAAGTATATTAAAAAAGAGAACCATTATTTTAAATTGTAATAATATTTCATAATATTAGTGTTTTTTTTGTTTTTGTTTTGTTTTTAACTGCAGGCTTGATGAGCATAAGAGACTTCTTTCAAAAACATTAAAAATAGTAATGTTTCCAAACTTTTGACTGGTACTGTATACAAATTAACTAAATTAATAAAAAATGAACCATTACTGAACGAACTTAAGCTGGACTAAGACACTAATTTCTTCTAGATCTGCTGTACAGCAGAAACAAACTTTGTTGCGTTCTTTTCCTGTTATCGCTGTAAAGCTGCTTTGAAACACTGTATTGTAAAAAGCGCTGTATAAATAAATGTGACTTGTCTTGAGTTTAGCATCACCTGATCTCATGGCTTCCTTTGCCACTGCAAATGTGTTTCCTAAACACTGTTACAAAGAAGACAAAGATGAAAAGTCAAGGGACAAGAGCCCAACTAAAGCAAACACTGATCACCATAATGGTGACATAATACAATAAAATACCAAACACTAAAATACTTTTTATGCTAAGAAATAAAAACATTAGCTCTAAACTTTTGTAGAATTATGACAAAAATAAAAACTGGTTTGTATGGGCTAATAAGTGAAGCTGGTAATGCTGTTTTTAGAGTTAATCTTCTGCTGAGAACACAATTTACAGAACCTTCATATTTAATATGAATATTTAATGTTACCTATTTGTAATACAGAGTACACTTTCATAATTTATACTTCATTTATTTTTTTATTTGCAAACAATCATGTACTTGACATATAGATTACACTTTAATAAGAATAATTAGCAATTGGTTTGTAAAAGGTGTCATTATACATATTTGCACTGAGTTTTTGTTGCATTTACATCGTTTTGACCAGCCGGTGGTGTTTCGAGCGCTTTGAAAGTGAATAATTGGTTCAATTTGTGTCTTGCATCGCTAGTGTTTTGTTTTGACCATTAGAGGGCGCTGTGGGCTATAACGGCTTAAAATCCTTTTATCGTTCGTTTTCCTCTACTAATTACATGCTAGTTTTGCCAACAACTGGATTAAAGGGAAAAACTTCAAGATCATCATCATCTCGTCTGCTTCTAAGTAAGGCACATAATAACATCTAAACTATTTAATTATTTTAATCCTACATGCACATGACTCATCATATTGTTATAATGCATTGTTTCTATCCAGCGTAACAGAAAGCGCGTGCGGTGAGTTTCAGATCTGCATGAGTCGTTTGTAATAAGGGTGTCACGTTAAAAATATTTGAAAGTGTGTTGAATATAAGTGTAATGCAGGAGTGGCATGGGACAGTAAGTTTCCACAAAGTAAAGTAGCTTAATACATGTTCATGTATTCGTATTCATTCATCAGCCGTGTCCTCCTGATAGTAGGATTTGTTTATTCAGTATAGCTCTATTAGTAATGTCTTTCTTTCAGTTAAGTCAAGCAACTTGATTAATATTCATGAGCAATGTTTCATCTTAAGTAGGACTTCTAAATTACAGCATACAGACTCCAGTTGTTAATATAATATAGTGTATGTGCTCTTCATAGAGATTATACTGTTGTCACCTTATAATAATAAGACTTTTACTTGATAAAAGAGTCTAAACTATCAATTAAGATCTTTATAACAGATACTTGCATGCTTATACTTGTATGCGTACTTTAGTGCATATAAATAATACAAAATATCTGCCAATAATATATACAAACAAAATCTAAAAATATGTTTTTTTTGTTGAGTATCATATGATTTTATTCAGAGGCCCAAACTGAGCAAGAATATGCTGTTTGCTGCAGATGCGGATATTTATGTGAAATTCTGATGCTTGTAATGTAAATCAATGACATCTTTATAACAGTATAGCAGATACTTACATAAAATGCATATAAATATCAATATCTGTCAATAATAAGATGATATTTAAATGCTTAGTTGTATGATCTTTAGTTTTGGAACATTTAATGCAATGCAATATAATGATGATTGAGAGATGAACAAATAAACCTTCCTCAAAATCATATTTGATCCTCATGATTTTTATAATAAATGATGTCTGGATAATCAAGTAAACCTGCTTCAGTCCAGCTGAAATATTACTAACAATATCAAAAGTTATTCTCACGTCTACTTGATAATATCACAGCAGATTTGACAGCAGAAAGACTCGTGAAGCTCGAGCTGAAGGAGGACGTTTGTACAATTATACTAAACGACTTTTACTTGATAAAAAAAGTCTAAACTATCAATCAGACAAAAGAAGGACTGGAGGAGATCGTGTGCGACAGGTTTGAAGTAAACGAATGTTATTTTAGCATGTACTGTTGCTTTAAGTGACAATCCTGCGGACTGTGCTGATGAACTCCAGCTGAATTACACACTTAATAGATCCAGACTCGCCTCACAAACAAACAGACCGAATGTGCTCATGCAAACCAGTCTAAAGCATGTGCCATCTATCAGCCTCTCCGGGAATAAGATGAGGATGACTTCGCCAGAGCAGGACTGTATTAAACTCTTCGGCGCGCAGCGGGCCGGAGACCAGGAGATGAGGAAAATCCCTCGGGAAGAGAAGCGTGACAGAAGCAGGAGAAACATACGCCTGTTTCTGCTTTAATAACTCTCCTCTCGTTCATCCGCATGTAAACAGATCGCCCTGCTCTCCTGACACTGAGATACCACGGTAAAACTACACTATACGAGAGACTTCATGGAGATCGCAGGAAGCTTTAGTTGAACTTAGTTTGTTTCTCCTTAAAATACAGGCTTTTATCCTTTTTTGACTCGATATTTGAAGGTCCTAATCATAACATAAACTTTATTATTTACAGAAACTAGAAGTGGCAATATAGTCAAAATAATTCAATTAAATATAGTTATATAATTAAAGTCCTGAAGATTTAAAAACTGAATGTTCTTCAGGGTTTACACTTTTTATTACAAATGACCTTTTTCTAGTTTTTTATTATTACAGAATTTTTATTATTATAATTTTTTTTACTCATAAATAGCTATTTCCACCTGATAAATTGTTAGAGCTTGACATGTCTAGAAAAAAATATTTATTATACTGTAAAAGTTTTTGCCATGAATTTAAGACTTTATTCATTTCCATGACTTTCTGAGATTTTATTAATTTCTTGGACTTTTGATTTTATTCATTTCCAAAACTGTTTAAGAATTAATTTTCCAAAGCTTTAAGATTTGACTTAAAAAACTTAAAATGTAATTTAATGTAATGTAATTTCATAAGTTTTTATTATAACTTAAGATTTTATTAATTTCTAAGATTTTATTCATTTCCATTACTTTAAAAAAATATATTTTCCAAGACTTAAACTTAAAAACGTAAAATTCTATTAATTTCTATAACATTTATAATAAATGTCCTTAATTCTTTAAGATTATTATTTTTCAAGCCTTTTAAGATTTATTATTAAGCCTTTAGAAGTTATTAATTTCCACAATGTCTGGAAATAACACTTTTGGAATTCTCTCATATATCCAGGTTCTCCAAGGCCGTGAGACACTGGTTCTTCAAAAAAAAAAAAAAAAAAAGACAATTAAGGGAATTAATTAAAATTAATAAATGTGATTTTAGCTGACATTTCGATTTTTAGCTGTTTTAACCTTTCCATAAAACATTACATCTGTTTTTCATCAAAATGCATTGCATGCACAGCATTATATCCATGCAGTGTGATTCTTTTTAGTGAATCGGTTCATTTGTTTGCTGAATCAGTTCATTGTTTGATGGCATTTTGAACCTCTGGTATACTAAATGAAAACAGCAGATCATTTGATCGTTTGATGAGAAAGGCTTCAGTTCATATTGAGGTCTTTATTGAGTTGATTTCTAGCACCTGATATATGAAGTTTATGAAAGTATATGAATTGTGTATGAGTGTCTGCAGCAAATGATTCCAGTCCATAACAGGCCTTAATCACGAAGATCTAGTTATTTTCTGCTTGATGCGGTGACATTAGGGATGCAACGATACCATTTTTTCAGAACCGATCCGATCCGATACCAAAAATTCTGAGTATCGGCCGATACCGATCCATTCCGATACCAGCGCAGTTTTTTTTTAATCAAGTAGAATTTCTATAACTCTGTGTTGAACTGATAATAAGAACTGAAAAAAAGAAAAACAACAAAAAATATATGATCATAATCTGACATAAATGCTATTATAAACTAGATTAATGGATAATTCAGCAGTAAAATTTAGTCTAGAAAAATCACGAGTGCACAATAATTGTATAAAATTTGAACATTTTGTGAAAAAAAATGTTTAGTGGGGAACAAATTAGAGACAATAAGTGTAACACTTAATCTGGTAAAACTTTACACATTGCTCTTTGTATTGTTGTAAAATACATTCATGAAAAACAAGATAAAAATAGCAATTATTTTATATCCTACTATAAAATTGAGACATTTTTTAAATGTATAGCACAGCTGTTTAATGAGGTAGCAACATAATAGATAGGACAGAACAAGAACGGCTATTGATAATGTTTCATTGCGTCACTGTATTATGATATGAAAGGCTCCAATACATCGCGGCACAAAGCGCTTATGCGCATCCCGAGCGCAGAATGATGCGCTTGAAGCAACATGAGTCACAGCGCGCAGCGCGTCGAGTCCGCATTAAAAGTTTAAAGCACAAAGAAAAGACATATTGATGCGTAGTGTATTATACAGTATCTATCTATGCAATAGTCTATTCAGCATTTTCTTTTAACAGTTTTAAATTTCAGTTACTGTGCGCGTGAAGAACAAATAGTACCTGACTTTACTCCAGTGTTGTGATCTAACAGACACCCGGTAGAAAGTAACATGATTAAGGTAACGTTACAGCAATAAAGTCCAGCAAGATAAAGTTGTTTTATGCGAAACCATAGACCTTTATCTACAGATCAAGTATATTAATAGTAACATTGAATCATCTTGGAGAGAGTTTCATCGTGTGTTCTGTCATAACCGGACGCGACGCGCTGTTTGAGTGCTGAATGAAGAATGATTGACAGCCGCAGCTGAGGGAAACGTTTACGTGATCTTGAATTTAACGACTTAAATATTAATTTATATCTCACATTATACTATATGGCTTCAGAACACTTATAATATTGTGCACGAAAACTTATGGTGCTTTATAATGTTTGTGTGCCTTTTGTGGGGCTTAACAATAACACTGAATAGTAAACGCACAATATCGGATTTGGATCGGCCTTGTCTGACCGATACCCGATCCGGCAAAAATGGCAGTATCGGAGCCGATACCGATACTGAGTATCGGATCGGTGCATCCCTAGGTGACATGCGACTACATTCGTTTGAAATGCCAGAGCGTTCGCAGGAAATGAGCTCGCATTGCATTGCATTGGTTTTCATTTTTTAAAACAGAACACAGGAGATCATTAGATGAGTGTGATTAACCTTTAGATGCATGTAAACAATGCATGTCTGCTTATGGATGTGTGATGATGGAATAATGATGTCTGAATAAAATAGTGTTAGGTTGTTAAATAAGTGACTTAAAGGTGACATTCTGCCCCTTTTCACAAGGTGTAATTTAAATCTCTGGTGTCCCCAGAATTTGTGTGTGAAATTTTAGCTCAAAATACCAGATCATTTATTACAGCAAAAACACACCATTTTTGTTTGTGTCCCTTTAAATGCAAATGAGCTTTAGCTCCGCCTCCGTTCAGAAGAGGGCGGAGTCTTTACACAAGCTTCAGAAACTCCGGCAATAACAGAACAGGCCAATCTCACTCATCCAGAATCCCAGTGTAACCAGTAGCGAGTGCAGCCTTACGGAGAGACTCAGGAAGAGCTTCTGAATGTTAGTGGAGACATTTCTGTAGTTGTTGTGGAGTTACACTGATCATCTCATCATCATGTTGAACTTCTCCACAAGTGTCCACAGTTCCTGAGGTCTTTATAAGACAGCGGTGACATGTTCTGGTCAATAGTGTTCAGTGCTCGTCTGTGCTCAACCACAGAACAGCTTCAGGCTCTGCTGGATCTTCATCAGTGCGTTAGAACTGGTCTCTGTTGGCGTGTGTGTAAACGTGCAGATTTTATCAGCGAATTTAAAAATATTCTATTAGTTATTCCTTATAGAAAGCTTGAATTGTCTACTTTTAAACAAAACAATTCAAAACGGAAAATAAACCGACTAGCATATGCTTCTATTCCGTATTGAAGTGTGCATTTCTCTCTATAGGCGCGTTCACTGTGAAGAGTGAGCATCGTCAACTTCATCTTTGCAGCCCGACACTGACACACACACACACACACACACACACAAAACACTTTATTAATAAACAATTCAAATGTCTCCTTGCTATATTTGACACGTTCATAATCATTACTTTTGCCGGTTCTTTGTGACAGCTGTTATGTGCGTTATTGGCAGCGTCACCCTCCGGTTACATGAACGCGTCACCGCCGCATCAGCACCAGAACATGGAGATTTTATTTTAGAGAATGATCGCACAACAGACATTAGAACATTAGATATTCTATAATTAAATCAACTAATCGAATATTCAAAAATCGCGACTCATCCCTGCATGGAATCTCTTTTTTCTTATCTTCACTCGCGTCTCACCCAAAGACGCGTTATAAACGTTTCTTCCTTCGCTTTTAGGTCGATTATTTTCGTATTCTTTTCTGTGGTAAAGTAGCCTAGAAAAACGCTGTATCAGATAGCCTACATTTTTACTTGTACGTCAAATTCTTTTTAACACAGTTTGTGCTTGTTAGACATATGGTAATTGGTAAGGCGCATCAAGTTCATTTTGTAAAGCGCGTTTCACACGCGCGGGTGATTTTAGTTTTGCTTTCTCTGGCAGCGCGCAAACAGCCTAAATGCCTTTCTTTGTAGAAGATAAATTCGCTCTTCACACCTTTTACAAGTAGAAAACATGAAGATATCAGAAAAGAGATCGATGGTATCTTTCCTGCTCGTGTCCCACATCCCTCTCAAAGCGCAGAGCGGTAGGCTATATCACGCGCCTTTGTGTGGAAATATTAAACGAAATTAAAAAAAATACAAATAGATTCAACTTTATTATATTATGTAAGTTACCAGTATTTACTGATATTTATTTCAATGCTTTACAGGCTTTAGTGTGTTGTTTCTTTCTTTCTTTTTTTTTTTTCAAAACAACCCCCCCCCCCCCAAACACCGCAACACCGCCGGTATTTGGGTCCATTACTACCGCGGTGGTAAAAAACTGCCACCGTCACAGCCCTAACCAGAACACAGTTACTGGGTTTCACTTTTCACGTTTTCTGGGTTGATAGAAGCACCGGGACCCGATTATAGCACTTAAACACGAGAAAAGTCAGATTTTCATGATATGTCCCCTTTAAAAACACTTTCAAATGACAAAAGCAGCATCTTTCTCTCTGATTTGATCTCTGACCGTTCCAGTGGGTCATCACACCTGTGTGTCTGTAGTGATGATGAGATAATCTAGACTGTGTATTAAACACAATAATTAGTCCTCAGAAGCTCATTAGGCATAAGCTCTTCTCTCTAGGGATACAAACACAGCCTTTAGTTAAAGAAACGCTGACAAAAGAACATGCATCTGGCTCCTCTCTCGACACGCTCCACCGCTCGCTCACATTCTGTTGTGTTACAGAAACAAGCTTCAGATTGCGATCCTTATTAATTTTGCCATGACAACATTAATGGAGTGCAATGGTCCGATTCATCCCTTCCTCGGTCTCTCCTCCCTCTGGAGGCGCTTGACGAGCGCCTGTCAGTCTGGGGTGGGCGGGGCCTCGTCTCATTAATAAAAGTCATCATTTACTTGATCTGTTCAGATGTCATGAATTTAAATGAGCTAATATGGAGTGAGTCTCCAGACACAAATGATCCATCCGTCACGTTTGTCTGCGGAATTGTGTTTGACAGAATCAAGAGAAGCCCCTCACCTTATTATGAGTATATTAATATATAAATATTAATGCTATGGTTTTTATTTTAATAACTATCATTGTAAAAAATATATATTGCTAGTTTAACTTAAAAAAGTTACCTTATTATGAGTATATTAATATATAAATATTAATGCTATGCTTTTTATTTTAATAACTTTATCATTGTAAAAAAAAATATAGCTAGTTTAACTTAAAAAAAAGGAAAAGTTAAAGTTAATACAATGGAGATGTCTAGATGGCTATACGGATGAAATCCTGAACATTCTGTAAAAGTTATTTGAGATTTTAATTCGAAACCTTAAATTACTTAAAAATAAACTTTATCAAAACTGAAATATTTAAATGTAACACCAAAGTAAAGTAAAAAAAAAAAACACTGAAAATATTTTGATTCAAACACTTCTCTTTATTTTAGAACAGCTAATTTAATATATATTATATTTTATAGTATTCTTTTATATGAATATTGTATAAAATGTTGTATTTTAAAATTATATTATAATGCTGTACTTTCTATGTTGGTCTAATATTGAATATATTCAAATAAATATGTTAAAAATTAAATATAAATTTTATGCATTTTTTATAACCAGCTATCCATGTCCTGAAAAGCAATATCAGTGTTTGTGCAGCATGAGTAAAACCAGGGCTCCAGGCTAACTTTCTTCTCCTCCGTCCTGGAACCGTCCTGAAAAACAATCTGAACCGTCCTAAAGTGAATCAACCGTCCCAAAATAAACATGTTGTTTCTGTACTTTGTTATTATCATCTATAGTTGTTAGTTGTTAGTCACATAATAAAAACACCATTAAAATGTTTATGATATATATTATTATATTTATTTAGCTCCATTCAAAGTAGTTATCTGTAAACAGGTAAAAAACAGATTTAATAAAAAAATAACAGCAGTTAAATGCTTTTTTGTATTCATGCAGAACAAATGTTTTTTTTTTTTTTTTACATATACAAAAATGAAGAGAAAAATACATACAGATCTGGCCTTTAAAAATGCGCGTCTCAGAGAGAAGAATGCTGCGAGCACTTCCGAAATTCTGCGGGATCGTGCAGAAGGGGGATTAGATGTTGGACGCAGGAAATAATAAAACCTGTAGATGGCAGTCGAGTTTCATGTGGCCATACTGAGTTGACGAAGTATGACGAATACAATGTTTTCTTTTGCCAGTTACATAAACAGTCACATATTCTTCATAAAAATCTGACTCAAACGCGCATCATTTGTCTTATTTTTTTTTTTCTGTGTACTTACAGTAGAAGAGACGTGATGTAGGCTATGATAACTGAGTCTTATAACACAATAATTTGCGAAGACCTTTGAAGAGACCGAGATCATTTGCGCATTATCATTATCTAATTTTACATTTAGTTCATTTTTGCATCTTAACGTTTTAAATAGTTTTAACATGGTTGTAATGCGCTTTTCTGCATTACTGTACAGTACTTTTTATATTATCATGTTTCCCTTATAGGCGTCGATTTCGGTGGGGACGGTGGGTATGCACCCACCAGATTTCGTCATGAGTCATTTTGTACCCACCACTTTTAACTTCAGTCCATAATAATTTGACTTTGGGTTCTATTGACCGTTTTCAGTGGTTATGAGGAGCTTAATTAATTTAACCTGAGATGTGCGTTATATCGCCTTTTGATCATTCTTTGTGTTGCCGATTTTTGACACAGTTTCATTATATGTTCATAATAATTTGATTCATAATTATGTCATTTTTTTCTAAAAGTAAAAAAAAACTAAAAGATTTTCTAAAAGCAATATTCTAAAGAGATACAAAGACAGTGTACGCCACCAGATTTCAGAGTCCAGAGTCATTTTGTACCCACTACTTTTAACTTCCGTTGACCGTTTTCAGTGGTTATGAGGAGCAATATGAGAGAAAATTTTTTTGTAATCATTGTCTGACACAACAAAAAAAAAATTATAATATTCATTTTATTTTAATTTTCGTGTTCGCATTTATGAGGGGAAAAAACAACGTGTCAGTTTACGGTTATGGACGTGAGCGCTCTAAAAGCGGCACTAAAAGACTGCTTTAAAACTTTCACAGAGACCTCAAACAGAACAGCTGCCTTTCTTTAAATTGAATTTCGTTTTGTATTAATTATATCTTAATTTTAATCAGTGTTTCGTGAACCATTTGCCTGGATTTAAGAAGTAAATATAGCAGACAATCACGACATTGGAGGCCCCGGCGATATCTCATAAATGAACCGAAACTCAGCGTGTAATGAACATTCACATTTACAGTGTATTTAGACACATTTAGACGCATTCACAATCATTACTTTTACCGGTTCTTTGTGGCAAGCTTTATGCGCGCGGTCGTGCGCAGTGCGGCTATATTACGTAAACACTCATGATCCATATAAGTAGGCTAATTAAATTAATATAAAGGGGCGATTTGTCCATGAATTACTTAAATGAACAACTAGCCTAGTATACTAGTCGACTAGAAAAAAAATAAAAATAAAACCTTTTAGTCGAAAGCAGCCCTTATTCCACATATTTTCAAACCAGGCAACATGACATCTGTGTTGAGCGAGCGACCGGAATGAATAGCGGAGCGGAATATTCAGAAATGCGCTCTCCACTCACGAGCTCTGATCGGAACAAACCCGAACCTCACTGTCTGCTGAACTTGCAGAATCATCAAAATATAATATTTTCTAAAGAATAATTTTAAAACTTTATTGGTGGTAGTTGAGAAGAATTCCTCTTTCCATATCTAAATCATTTCGAGTGCAATATAAATGTACATTACTGTTATTCTTATTATATAAGAATAATACGTGTTTTTTACAACATTTTTAACATAATAGAGAATATAAGTTTAGCGTGTTGTGTGTATTTCCTAATTATAAGCTTTTGGTGAAATTGCAACAAAACTAAAAGAGTAAAAGTGCATAAAAACATAAAAACATGGCGTCGTCTCAAGAAATATCTGCGTACACACGAAACCACTGAAACCGATTTTAAAACGATGTAGCCTAGTAGGCTATACATACCAGACCAGGCACTGCAATTCTGCCACAGTATACTAAAAACGTAGAAGACTTAAAGCATGCGCATAAACCTTGCGCGCTATACAACAATAATATTAGGCACAGTAGCTTCTTTTTTTCTTTTCTTTTTTTATCAAGAACTTTGTTGAACAATATGAACAACCATAAATGGTCTGGTACAAAATATGAGTCACGATATTCGATAGTTAACGGATGCATAAAGCTTGCCACAAAGAACTGGCAAAAGTAATCATGTGTCAAGTATAGCAAGGAGACATTTTAATTGTTTACTAATAATCTAGTGTTTTATGTGTCAGTCAAAGATGTTGACAATGCTGACTCGTCATCTTCGCAGATATTGTGAACGTGCCTATAGAGAGAAATGCACACTTACATAAGAGAGTTGTCTGTTTCTTTTCGTTTTGAATTGTTTTGTTTAAAAGTGGACATTTCAAGCTTTCTAGATACATTTCTGAGTTTCGGTTCATTTATGAGACGAGCTCAGTTCACGAGCAATGCAAGTTATATCGCGTCGGTGCCTCCATTTCCTGATTAAATAGTCTTAAATGCGTCTTCGTGGACAGAAACCAATATAATCTTCCTGATTTAATCACGTAAAACATAAGTCTAAACACAAGCACCACTCTTCTGAATGATGGTAACCACAAACCTCCAAGAGTTTGTAAACCAATTGTTTGTAAAACATATTTAATACTTACAAATTAAAAAAAAAAAAAAAAAAATTGTTTTGCAGTGTATAGGCTAAATAAAACGACATTAAGAAAGTTATTTCCAAAATGTAATTAATTGCACAGTCGTTGTTTTAGCTGCTTGTTTTAGCTGCTAACAATTGCACAGAGTCAAGGAAGTACAACCACCCACCCCCCAGGTCTGCCGATTCAACCCCCAATGCTAATCGATCTCCTCTCAGGGAATCAAAAGAAAACCGGTTTTTCCAGTTTTCACCAGCGTGTGGTTGGGGTTTTAATCCCTTGCAGTTCCTTTGTTTAAATGCTATAAGCAAATCTACATACGCTTTAAGTTATTTCAAATTAATGTTTATAGCTTAATTTGTTGATATCGCGTAACTTAATTTGACATATGTTGATATAACCAACTGACATTGTAGATTCCATTGCATGCCAGGAAGAGGCTTATGCTTTGTTTTAAGTAATGAGCATTTACTATAATATAGCCGCACTCAATCGCACGACCGCACGCATAAAGCTTGCCACAAAGAACCGGTAAAAGTAATGATTATGAATGCGTCTAAATGTGTCTAAATACACTGTAAATGTGAATGTTCATTACACGCTGAGTTTCGGTTCATTTATGAGATATCGCCGGGGCCTCCAATGTCGTGATTGTCTGCTATATTTACTTCTTAAATCTAGGCAATTGGTTCACGAAATATTGATTAAAATTAAGACATAATTAATACAAAACGAAATTCAATTTAAAGAAAGGCAGCTGTTCTGTTTGAGGTCTCTGTGAAAGTTTTAAAGCAGTCTTTTTGTGCCGCTTTTAGAGCGCTCACGCCCATAACCGTAAACTGACACGTTGTTTTTTCCCTCATAAATGCGAACACGAAAACTAAAATAAAATGAATATTATATATATATATTTTTGTTTGTGTCAGACAATGATTACAAAATTTTTCTCTCATATTGCTCCTCATAACCAAAACGGTCAACGGAAGTTAAAAGTAGTGGGTACAAAATGACTCATGACGAAATCTGGTGGGTACACGTACACTGTCTTTGTATCTCTTTAGAATATTGCTTTTAGAAAAACTTTTATTTTTTTTACTTTTAGAAAAAAATGACATAATTATGAATCAAATTATTATGAACAAGTAATGAAACTGTGTCAAAATTCGACAACACAAAGAATGATCCAAAAGCCATAAAACGCACATCTCAGGTTAAATTAATTATAAAAAACAGGGAACATTTTGTAAAAGCAAAACTGAACAAAATGCATAATTAAAATAATTGTATTAGGCTATGTGTTACCGAATATTTAATACCACTTCCCCATAATGTTGTAATTATTTTTTTAAAACAACATCTGTCAAACTGTCAATCAGATACCTCTTATCTGGTCATTTTTATTTTATTTTAGAAGTCATAACTGTTGATCACCCTTTATATGGATTTTGTGAATTTGAATATTTAGAATATTTACAAACTGTCGGCAAGACCTCAAGCCAACCCCGGACATTCTGAGACTAACGTGGAAAAATCTTTATGCTTAATGCATTAAGACAGTTTAATTAAAATATTTATTAATAATTTAATGGCAAATCAGATGCGCCCAACGTATGCTACGCGTTGTGCTGCGACATTACCTCACAAGAAATATCTGCCCAAGAACAATCACACAAGAAATATCTGCACGAATTAAGAATCTGGGTAAGTCGCATTATTTAAGCCTTGCATTATAGGATGATTTTGTGTATATATATAAAAAAATACTGCTGGGTTTTTACAGGCAGAGCCACGTGCATTATGCTCACACTAAATTCTCTGTTGCGCTTAGTATAAATGCGCATTGCATGCACAATCATCTTAATAGTTGTACAAAAAAGTTATGCGCTGGCAAGAACGTCACTTTGCTGTTTTAATAAAAGCAATGTTAAATATTCTGCATGCACTCATCTCCTGGAAACCACAGCAATGACAAAGCATATAAAAATTCGTAAACGTTGTCCAATACCCCTTCTTGTCTTAATTAACCTTTTGCATTTACAAATATTTTCAAATGTCTGTATAATACAGTAGCCTACTGTAAATATTTGTGTCTATTACTATTTATAATTTATATTTTATTGTGGATGTTTTCTCACAATCATGACGTAATGTGAAGTAAAATAAAAAATCTAATGTAAAGTTGTTTTTTATGCGCCACCTGGTGGATATTCTGTGAAGCGAAACACATTGAGGGATTTTTTTAAGTAGGCCCCCCCGAAGCACTTGCAGAATTCTGCGAGACTCTACGAGACGAATTGCCGAATGCCGCGGGAGAAAACGCGCGTTTTTAAAGGCCAGATCTGTACAGCTCAAAACGTTTTTGAGTTGGTTGAGTTGGTTGGATGGTTTCGGGTCGGGTGTGTGCGCACAGAAAACCGTACCGAATAGAGCTCTTTTTTTGCGTCGTCACTCTTATTCAGATCTATATGTCTGCTCTACTCATTCTCTCAGACGTTTACATTTTTTAACGTTGTATGAGACATGCAGCGCATGTGAACCCGTGTGCCGCTGGGTAGATCAGCACGTTACAGTACACATGTGCGCATCTAACACAAACGCATCAGTTCTGACTGGATCGCTTCCCAAATCGTCCCTATCTAACATTTTTGTCTAGTTTTTATTCGTTGACGAAAATGTCAATAGATTTTCGTCATGGTTTTTGTCATTTAAAACTAGTTTTTATTTAGTTATCGTCTCGTTTTCGTCTGTGAAAATAAGCCATGTGATAGATGTACCGCGAAACAAGTCTCCGGGTGAGTAGCCGGCCAGTGATAGTAACTATAGTAACAGCTTGAGAAGACGCGCTCCGTTGTAGTCAGCGCTTGGTCGGTTAATTTTGCAATTTTTTCTAAGTAAGTTACCCTAATAGGCTAGTAATAAATGAACACACATACAAAAATGTCTTTCGTCCTGTAGGCGTCCTGGAGAATATTTCTGTTCGTCCTAAACACATTTTCTATCGTCCCCAGGACGCTGTTAGTCTCGAGCCCTGAGTAAAACCATGTTCAAGTTGCAGACAGACCTATAGACAGACAGATGTATAGATAGACAGACAGATGTATAGATAGACAGACAGATGTATAGATAGACAGACAGATGTATAGATAGATATACAGATGTATAGACAGACAGACAGATAGATAGACAGATAGATAGATAGACAGATGTATAGATAGATAGACAGATGTATAGACAGACAGACAGATAGACAGACAGACAGACAGATAGACAGATAGACAGACAGATGTATAGATAGACAGACAGACAGACAGACAGATAGATAGATAGATAGATGAAAGATGGATGTATGGATAGACAGATAGATGTATAGAATGAAAGATGGATGTATAGATAGACAGATAGAGAGGTGTATTATGTCTGAGTTTATGGAGGATGTTCAGATTAGATCTGCTGCTGGAACATGTGTATATAAGGCGAGGTCAGATCGCGAGCAATGAAGGCGTACGCAGCATAAACACCGGCGCTGGAGTGTGTGTGTGTGTGTGTGTGTGTGTGTGTGTGTGTGTGTGTGTGTGTGTGTGTGTGTGTGTGTGTGATGGCTCTGGGAGTACATTAACAGAAGAGCCCCATCTGGGCGGCACCGTTCCACTCAACGCCCCGTTTCATTATCTCTCCATGTTCCCTGTGACCCGCAGAAAAATGACAACTGATTTACCTCAAGATCAATTTGTATGTAAATCAGAGAAGGACTGGAGCGCGCGAGTGGCTTAGCGGCGTTCATGCGCGGGTCTGAGACTGTCAGTGTGTGTTCATCAGCGCCGGGCCGGACCCGAGAGGTTAATGGAGCTGATTCAGATCATGTGACCCCGCTCTGACCCGCTCTGACACGTCACGCCGAATAAAATCAACACAAACTGCATGAGACTCTTCCTGTGTATGATTCATCATAGCGGTGAGCTATATTGACAAATTATATTTCGATATTTTCTGGGATTTTGTTGTTAATATTGAGTGTGTTTTTCTGCTGGTTGAAGCCTGTCATTTCCCTCTTGAATATGTTTCTTATGATCTAATGTGACTTATGTGTCACAAATTAACTATTGAAATATTGAGACCGGACCTCTGGGAACTTTAATTGAAGATGATCTAACAGCCCCATATATTCCTAATGTTTTCTCTTTTTGCACACGTGAATCCTTAAAGTTGCACTAATTCTCTGCTCGTGTCACTATCTGCCGGCCCAGAAACCCCGGCGTGTTGTGGGACGTCCAGCTCTCCGCTCATCAGTAGTGGAATGACCTTTATCTGGGCTGATAAATGGATCCCCGACTCGCTGGTAAAGCTGCCAGTTTCCCTGGCTTTGATTCTGAGTTTGAGGTTTTCCTGAGCTTGTCGTCGCGAGCGCACGCTGGGAGGTGAAGACTCGTGCCGAGACACAGATGTTGTGACAGCATCACCTCCTCCGTCTCACACACACACACACACACACACAGATATTTCAAAGCCAGATGAAACTAGAGCATCTCACCTGATGTGTGTGATGGTTTCTGTTGCGTCAGTCGCTGGTTTTGAGGTTATAATCGGGATGCGACAAACAAACACTGTGTCAAAATTTCCCTTTGAGTAGTTCGTCAGAGGAAGAGGAAAATATGTGGATATGATGCATTGATTTGTATAAGAATAACTAATATATATTATATTATTATATTGTACATAGAATATCTGAGTAAAATGAAACCGTTAAAAAACATTTCATCATTTGTATGAAAATAAGAAAGCTAATATAAATGTAATATAGCTGCAAGCAGCAATTATCGGGGCCAAGCGCAAGCAGATGACAGGATATGCCAACATGGCTGAAGGTGTCAGACCAACTGCAACAATGAGCAATTAAATACATTTAAAGAGGATTTTAGGCGAAATTGCTGAAAAATCATATAAAAAGTCATTCAAAATATGATTTAATGGATTATCACTTTTGACCAATAGGTGGCGCAGTTACAAAACTGATGTGATGTGGTCAGAGTGAAGTGACAATGACACATACAAAGTTTGGTGTCAATATGTCAAGCCATTGCAGAGATAAAGCCTGAATAGTGCTTTTAGCATCATGCTTCAAATTTGCTGCTACGCTATACGAAAACGGTTTCGTCTATAGACACGAAATCCATAACTTTTAGTCAGCACACTCTGGAGATGATACGATTCGATTTTGGTGAAAATCGGACAAACGGTCTAGGAGGAGTTCGAAAAAGTAGGTTTTGACTGAAAATCAAGATGGCGGACAGGAAGCTAGGCCAAATAAGGAAACCTTGGTATCTATGTTCTCGGCTTGACCCAAGGAATCTATTAAGACCAGTTGCATTACAATAGGCCAATTTATTCAAAAGTTATTAGCAGTTTTGTAAATTTTGTTATAACTTTTGACCACTAGGTGGCACTGTCTCAAAATATTTTGGGTACCTTCAGGGGATGGTGCTGATGGCATATTTTGAGTTTCGAAATATTAAACTAATGCATTCGTTTAGTATAGCATTTTATTTCACAAAACTGTATTGAAGTCAATGGGGATTTCATGTTTTGTTCTATTATAGCGCCACCAAGAGGCTGAGTTCCACCATTTTTTTTACATTTCCTCAGAGTGAGCCCATACATATGTGTGTCGATTTTGGTGAAGATATCTCAATTCGCTTCAGAGTTATAGACATTTATATGAAAAAACACGTAAAAAATGACTGACACATGACTTTGATTGGATTTTACTACCCTTTACTATCAATATTTTCGCATTTGGGCATTGGCGTATAGCTATCGACCTATGTTTCCAAACTTCTGACGGTGGTTTCGTCTCGATCGGACTAGCGGTTTCGAAGATATAGCCAAATATTTTTTAAGCGCTAAATCACAACGCTACACAAACCGTAAGGCGAAACCTAGCATGTTTGGTATCGTGGGACTTGGCAACGATTCAGGACTCTAATGAGATGAGTCTCGTGAAAATAAGTCGACCACACCCAAAGTTATAAGCATTTGGAAGCATTTGGGGAAAAAAATTCACCACTAGGTGGCACTGTTTCGAAACTTCTCAGGCTCCTTCAGGGCATCGTGCTGATGATCCATTCCGAGTTTTGTAACGATACGTTCACGCGTTCATAAAATACAGCATTTTAGCACATAATTCAAAATGGCCGACAGCCAAAATGGCTGATCTGGGAAAATTGGATATCAGTCGACTCGGCATGTTGCCCTGAATCTAACGAGACTGATTTTATGATTTTTGGACAAACCATTCAGAAGTTATAAGCAAAAACATCCATTTGTCATATCTCTGGACCAGTAGGTGGCGCTGCGCCGAAACGCAGCATGTAGCCTCAGGTCATGCTTGTGATGACATGTACCAAGATTGGTCTGAATCTGATAAAGCGTTGCGGAGATACAGCCTTATGTCTGTTTTCGCAAGCTCTATGTAAAATTTCTTCGTGGGTTTATCGAAAACGGTTAAGAGAATCAACTTGAATTCCATAACTTTTTGTCGGCATGGTCTGGAGATGATCTGGTTCAAATTTCGTGAAAATCGGAGTAACGGCCTAGGAGGAGTTCGAAAAAGTAGGTTTTTCGGAAAATTCAAAATGGCGGAAAAATTTTCATGACGGAAAATGACGTCATAGGGTGCAATCGAATCGGCTTGAGCTAGGGAATCAGAGAAAAAAATAATTTTGTTTCTAGCCCATGTGGTTCAAAAGTTATTAGCATAAACATGAGTGCAACTTTGGACAGTTGGTGGCGCTAGAGGTAATGACTTGGAGACTCCAAATTTGCTATGCTGATAGGTCAGACCCTCCTCTATCATTGTGCCAAATTTCATAACTTTCCCGCAAGCGGTTCTATGGGCTGCCATAGACTCCCAGTCGGAAAAATGAAGAATAATAATAATAAGAACGGGAACAGATACAATAGGTGCCTACGCACCTTCGGTGCTTGGCCCCTAATAATATTATAATAAAAGTCTAATATTAGGTTATTTTATGCAAATTAGCTTATGCTATACTCGCGATGTGCAATACATATTTTCCAGCTTTTTTGTACTGTCCCTATAAACTTATAAATAAGCATAGAATAACTAAAGTTAATTATATTCACTGTAAAACATTATTTTCATGATTTGTTATCACAACACTTTTACTTTTGTCAAATCTACTTAGATAATTTATGAGGTTCAGATAACATAATATTCGAAGATATTAATAATTATATTAATTATATTATATTATAATATTGTACATTGAATGTCACAGTAAAATGAAACTGTTGAAAACATTTCATCATTTGTATAAAAATAAGAAAGCTAATATAAATGTATAATATTATAATAAAAGTCTAATATTAGGTTAAACTGTAACTCTGGAATGACTTGTAAGTAAAATGAAATTAAAATCTGAAACTATTTGATCATTCAGACACATTAATATTCTAGAATAGCTAGTTTTATTATTATAATATATCTTATTGGTATAATAATTATAATGTATATTATAATTATTATAACAAGATATAATATATTAATATTATATGTCACTATTAATATTTTAGAATGTTATGTTATATTGAATATATTGTATTACATTGATACTATAATTTTTTTAAAAGATTAAAAGATTAATTTTAATTAATAATTCTTAAAAATAGCTCATTTAAATTATTAAACGTGTATGTATGTATATATATATATATATATCACAGTTTTCATATACAATATATATGAAATATATTATATATATGATATATACTGAAATGAACAATAATATATTGATAAATAATAAATACATTTAAAATCTTATTTTTATATATTGTAATTGTAATATTATCTGAATTATAAATACTTATTTATTTTATTTATTAAATAATTTGTTTAATATAGCGATGACTGAAAATAAATATTACATTTAAATATTAATATTAATATTATAATTAGATTATTGTTCAAATATTAATATACTTTTTATATCATCTTATTAATATTATAATTGTAATATTAGTTGGCTATTTAGTGCATTTAGTAATAATTTAGTAGTAATGTTAATATAAAATGTGGAAAGTAAATGTATTATTTATTAAATGTAATTAATTTGTTATTAAAATTATACATTTGGATATGTAATATTATAAAATGATGTGTGTGTGTTTATATTGTTATTTATTTATTTTATGTATTTTTATATTATATTTATTATCTATTTTAGTTTATTTATAAATATTTATTATTATTATTTTTTTATTATTTATGTATTTTTTTAATATATATATATATATATATATATATATATATATATATATATATATATATATATATATATATATATATATATATATTAGTTTATTTATGAATATTTTTCAGGCTTGTGGGTAAAATGCAGTGTTTCAAAAATAGAAACGGGGCAAATTAATGGTGTTTCCATAAATTATGATGAGGGATCTAGTTTATTTGTCCAGTGTAGATTTGGTGTAACGTCACTATTGGACTGGAAGTCGTCAACCTGAGAGATGGTTTATTGTTGCATGAGTTTGGTTGAGCCTCTCTGATGTCATTATTAATGATTTATTCCCTTCAAGAATCATTTCTGATTAAATCTTTGCAGGAACATATCCTTTGACTCTGAATCTGACTCTTATTGTACGTCTTTCTTTAGTCTGGACCGATCAATCTTCTCAATTAAATGGGTTTGGGGCTTGAGATGTTCATTTGGGACGCAGCCGGTCGTTTCGGAGCAGTTCAGAGGTTGAAGCTTCTCCCTGATTTCTGAAGAACAGAAAGTGACAGGCAGAAGAACGAACATCTCTTGTGAAAGGAAACTTGTCCATCACTTACTCCGATCTCTCACACACACACACACTCTCACTCACACACATTCACTCACTCACTCAGACTCTCACACACACAATCACACACACAAACACACACACACACTCACTCACTCACTCACTCACTCATACACACACACACACACACACACACACACACACACACACACACACACTCACTCATACACACAGCCGGTCCCGTCCAAATCTGACGGACGGATGAATCAAATCAAACTGGACTTGCTTTGTGCTTCAGGAATTCCTTCACCAATAAAAGCTGAAACGACTTTGAAGAGAGAGACGTTTCTCCTTGTATAATGTTTTTTATGCCCTTCTAGTGTTTGGCCTCTACTAGAACAGGTTTTCCTGCTTGAATGTTGATTATTTTCCCCATATTCTCCATTGTTGCGGCTCCTCTCTTCCCAGTCTGTCAGTAACGCTCTGGACTGTGTTTCCCCAAAGCATCGTTCGCCAACTATGTTCGCAAGTTCCGTCGTTATCAGCAGTTCAACGAGTCTGTGTTTCCCCAAACCATCGCTATAACGAACATTCGCAAACAGCATCGCACAGTTGTGTCCGGAACGACGGATCGAGACCTGTGGTTAGAAGCAGATTCTAGTTTTCATGACATGTGGACTCCAGAAATCCTCATCTTCAGCAAAATAATTCAGTCCAACCTGTGTCTTTTATTTAGAATACATACAAATATCATTCACGTCTTTTAGCTTGTGAAGAGATTTAAAGTGAAATAGTCCTCAGATGACATAATCTATAGTCAGTCTATAGTATAATTGTCCATAATTTATAGCAAACCGTCTAGTATTAAAGGTACAATATGCAAGATTTTCTGCCGCTAGAGGGCGCTACATTCCAAACAACAACAACGGCGTAGCTTGATGACAATGTGAAGGAGCGTGGAATGATGGGAACTGTCGTTTTCAACTCCACCGTGGATGTAAATCAGACGGGAATCGAATCATGTTCATGGATGAGGCTAAGTTCTATTTTTATAATGACATGCTTTTTGTGGCGAGGGGGGCGTGGTTCAGCGCGGTCTGTAACGGGAGAGAGAAGAGACGAGCGGGACGCAAGGTCAAGTGCAAATGACGAACACCTGTGTGTTATTGCTGTGATCCGCGTGGAGAGACCGCTTATAAGCCACGCTGGAACGAGAGAGAGACTGAAGAGAAAATTGGACGCAGAGAAAGAAACCCGGTGGATCCGAGCTCTCATTGTTGAACTGTTTTGTGCGTCGCGGTTGCCACGGTGAATGCGCGTTGTGCACGACTTTTGTTTGTTTTGCTTTATTTTAATAAAGTACGAGTCCCAGTCACGCCGACCCCTGTCTTCTTCCTTCATGACTCTTGAACCTCATCACACTTTTATTTCATTAAAATGAATTAACCGCAAGAAAAGTAAGGTTTAATACTAAATTGGTTATCATAGATGTTACTGTATGTCGAATTCATTGCCGTGATAACGCGGCGCAGTTTTACGTGTTCTGAACAATTGTTGTAAAAGTACATTCGAACATACCCACATCATTTGCCAAAATACTGATTAATCTTTGTGTATAACACATGCTATATTTATTTACATGGCCATAAACACCAGACGTGATAAACAATGTCAATAAACTAAACACAAACCTAAAGCAATAATACTTCCCTTACATAAACATAACTATTACCGAATGCTACATTTGGAAAATATTAAATTAAGCATGCTTTGTCGACAGAACCAGCTGCAATCGGTAAAGAATAATTGTGTTCCATAACGACTGCACGAAACAAGCTAACGTTTGTTGCTTGATAGACGCTACAACTACAACTTCCGCATTTGTCCAGGACTCCACGCAGTACGAGCGGAAGCCGAGGGTAACGCGGATATGACGCCACTGACCGGCGACTCCCTGCTCACACGCCACTTTCCTTGGTTAAAATCGCAATTTTCTCACGATTTAAAAATAGTTGGAAACATTTGGGATATTGTAAGTAATCAACTTAACAAAATATATAACACTGGCCTTGAGATTATGGGATATTTTAATGCAAAATTCTTACATATTGTACCTTTAATTCAGTCTCAAACAGATTAAAGGAGTCATAACCTAGTATTACCTTGGATACCTACTGCTGTATTATAGTCTTTCAGGCCCTTCTAAAAAAGAAAAGTGGAAAAAAAATAAACACAGAGCTCCTCAGACCCTTATTTCTGAAGGCATTATTGTCTCGCGAGATCTGATGCGATATTTTGGCTGTCGTGGACGGTCATTTAAATAATGCAAATGAGGGGCGCGTTGATTGGTGGCAGGAAGGAGGGGGGTTGGCACCGCAGGTAACACTTTAGCATATCATTCCAAAATGACGCAAGTTATGAATGAACCCGACCTGGCCGCGACCGGCTTCCCGGCCAGTGTATAAGTATGAGGCGCCGTTTAGGGCTTAAATCAAACTTCATTCACGCACACATATATGAAACACGCTTGCATACATACTAAGTAGTCACACATACATGTATATGAACTCTCCACGCACATACTCATATGAGACGCGAGCACACACACACAAACTCGCGCACATACTCATATAAGACGCGAGCACACACACACACAAACTAGACGGCGCCTCATATATAAGCGTTAGGCAATCAATATACAATAGCCGAATTCATGATGATCTCAGTCATTTGTTGTTTGCAAAGTAACGTTAGCAGCCATTCCCCATGTTTACCTCGAAGCTAATACTCCCGCTAGCATACAATAGCCGCATTAGCAGTTAGCTGCTGTTTGTTACACACAGTAGAGCAATAAAAACACAGTCTTACCGTTTCAATTTCAGGCAAGTCTCTGATGGTTGGAATTGCACCTTTTTCCAAACAGAGCTTCGAGGCCAACTTCGCCTGATATTGCCCCAAATTTGTGTATGATTCCTGTGTGAACTGTTTAGCGCAGACTCCTAACGTTAAGCCAGTTGAAAGGGTTGTTGGGACAGCGTCATTAAAAATGAATTTCATCCACTGGTCCCTGATAGTTTGGTCCGTTTTGGTAGAGAAAACACATTTACATGTTGTTTGTGGCAGTCAACCACAGAGCAACTCAGGTGTGTACTCGTTTCTCCATCTTTCTCGACTGAACTGAATATGAGGGGGAGAGGGGCGGGCTTCCCGCGGCATAGGTCTGCGGTGTCCATATATGGTATATCCTGCCCCGTCATGACGTCAAGACGGGGCTGAAATCAAAATCTCGTATTTGAGTGCGCGTGCACGCGCGCTGGTTTATTTACCCTGAGGTAAACAAACGCTTCACTTTTAAATATCGGCTTCCCGGCCAGTGTATAATCGTTAGGCAATCATAACATACATTGATTCTCGTGGAAAAGTGAAAATTGCAGGTTATGACTCCTTTAATTAAAAGGCCCCTATTATGGATTTTTGAAAGTGACCTTTCATGTAGTGTGTAACACAGCTTTAAGTGAATGAAAACATCCTGCAGAGTTTTAAATCTGAAAGTGCACCGTATATATAAAGTTATAGTCTTTCAAAAGTAAGAGTCGACTCTGAGTCACTGAAATGAGCCGTTTCATTGTGACGTGAAGACGAAACATTAGCATATAGCGCGCGCAGACACCAGGGAAAACCTGAACCCCTCAAACCAGCAGCTGATTCCTGTGGACACTGGACAGCATCATGTCCAGGAGTTTTCACTGGCCAAAGACGAGCATGTGAAGAATCAGAGGTTAAAGTTCATCTTTACCATGATATCACAGCAGGATAATCCTAAACTTTTGCTGTGTTCCCTTTATTTCACTGACGACTGCTTCTCAAATCTCAGAGTTCAGTGCAGGATTCACAAACCGCTTGCTCTTGAAAGATGGTGTTCAAAAAACTTAGTTTTGAGTTTTATATTGTGTAGGTCTCCTGCTAACTGGCTAACTCACGTTATCACTGTCTTACTGAAATACCTATGCTAATCAGCTGTGGGCAGGGGCGGAGCGGGGGGGGGGGGGGGGTTAATTGGGCTTAAGCCCCGAATCTTTTAGGTTTTTTAAAATAACTTCAACTTTGTTTCATTTCCTCTCAGTCTTTATGACTGGAGCGGCAAAAAATGAAACACAAGCTCTATTACCGTGCGTGGTGGCGGACGGTAATGCATCGCACATCACTCAGCTTGTTTGCCAACTGCCAATAAAAACTAACGAAGAAGAATATAAATCTTCTTCTTCGTCGTTGTCATCAGGGGCTGGCGGGCTGTTGTATGTTTCACCGGCGTCGTAGCGAGCTTACTGGCTAACCGGCTGAAGTTAATATGGACAAAGATTTTTAAAGCACCTAACACTCGTAAAACCAAAACACACAGCTTGTATCAAATGCTAAGTTATCTCAGGGCAAATAAAGTACCGTAACATAATAATATATCGTCATGTTGTTTATCATACTGTGCTATTTCCCAAAGAAATATAATATAATTTTAGTAAATGTTCTTCTGTTGGCCTGATATTCGATTCAGAGTATTGAAGAGCACATTTACTTGGCACTGCAGCATTTGCTGTTTGCTAAGTTATTATGGCATGGATTCTGATGTAGCAAATTTGTCAGCTAAGCACAAACTAAACAGAACTGAACTCTTAAGATTAGCAATGATGTTTACACCAAATTCCAATTTTACCTACTGTATGTAGGCTAACTTAAAAATAGTCAGATAATGGTTGCCTCTTTTTAGTTGCCAGGGGTGAAAATGAGTCATCCTTAACATTTCTGGTGTTTTGGATTCACTACAGCTGGAGAACAATTACAGTTTTTCTCGATTGCTTAAACACATTTCTTGAAACTATGCCTCGTATTCTCAAAACTATAAACACAAATCCATAACGTCTCACCCAATTCCCCAAACATCCTATTTTCAGGTCAAAATGAAGCTCTACACTCAAAACCATTCACTCTTGCTGAAAAACCAAACTTTGCCCTCAGACAGGACACACAAGCCCTCAAAATCACACACACTACAACAGTCTAACACACTGGTGCAATAAATTCAAAACAACATTTCCAAAACTGGTAAGTTATGTTGCTTGTGGTTCCCCCCCTCACAAACCTTTTCACATGATGAACACAAAAGACACAACCAGTGGATACATTGGCACATTTTTATTCATACACAGAAAACACACACACACAAAAACATTTTTTTTTCCCTGTTTTACTCTTTTTTTTTTTTTTTTTTTGACTCTTTTTTTTTTTTACTCTCTCCTCTAAATTTTTTTATATATTTACTTACAGTAAGATGTGTGTGACCAACATATGACAGTAAAAGAGCACACACAAACCTTATTCTAATATGGAATTGTATTGGAATGGTAAAGAGTGTTGGTCGTGACAGGAGGGCCTCCACTCAAGGATACAATATGATGAACACGTCTAAGAATGTTCCACATATGGTTGAAATACCATCATTGGCCTAGAAAGATAACATTCTGGGAGTCAAGACTATAAAGGAGAAAGGAAGCCCTCCCTTCACTGTCACACTCTGCAGCCGCTCTGTGTGACTGTACGACTACTGGCCTTTTCTTACAAGAAAATACACCTCATCAAAGACTATTGGAAATGTTTGTCTCTTATTCAGTGATAGAATTTTGTTTGCCACCACTCCTCCCTGAAGGCTCTCGAGGCGACGGTGAAGCGACTCAAATTTGGCCTTACTCGTAGCCCAGCCTCCCTCATAGTCATACCATTGATAAAGACATGGGCAACTAGAGTGGCTTGAATTTCATCTGAGACTGCTTGTCTTCTTGCCCTTGCCCTTCCTCCTCCTCATTCTTATCCCTCTTCCTTCATGTCTTTCTGGATCCATTGTTCCAAAACGCAATAAACTGATTTGGGCCCTTTTATATACAGTGCTATGCATAAGTTTAGACACCCATGCTAAAGTTGACTAAAAAGAGGAATAAAAAATCATCTTTTGGAAACTGAACTTAATGCCTTAATTTAAAAAATTAGGAAAAATCCAACCTTTAAGGACACCAATTTTCTTTGTGAATGAATAATGTATCGTAAATAAATAAATGTTCTTCCTTAAAATACAGGGTGCATAAGTCTGGACACCCCTATGTTAAATTCCCATAGAGCCAGGCAGATTTTTATTTTTAAAGGCCAGTTACTTCATGGATCCAGGATACTATGCATCCTGATAAAGTTCCCTTGGCCTCTGGAATTAAAATAGCCCCACATCATCACATAGCCTTCACCATACCTAGAGATTGGCATGGAGTACTTTCCATAAGATCATCTCTCAATGCAAATCAAGCTATTAGGCTAACTGAAATAAAACCATGCCAATCTCTAGGTATGGTGAAGGCTATGTGATGATGTGGGGATATTTTAATTCCAAAGGCCAAGGGAACTTTATCAGGATGCATAGTATCCTGGATCCATGAAGTAACTGGCCTTTAAAAATAAAAATCTGCCTGCCTCTATGGGAATTTAACATAGGGGTGTCCAAACTTATGCACCCTGTATTTTAAGGAAGAATATTTATTTATTTATGATACATTATTCATTCACAAAGAAAATTGGTGTCCTTAAAGGTTGGATTTTTCCTAATTTTTTAAATTAAGGCATTAAGTTCAGTTTCCAAAAGATGATTTTTTATTCCTCTTTTTAGTCAACTTTAGTATGGGTGTCTAAACTTATGCATAGCACTGTATCTATTGAAGGTTCTGATTGATGTGTGTTAAATTTTGACTCTTAGTGTTTCCACCTGGGTAATTGTGTGCTAACTGAGCTGAAGCTGTGCTGACTTGAGTGAACAATATTGAATGCTAGTGCTTTCTAAATGACAACATGGTGTAGGCAATGAGAAATGAAGGGATTTGTGTGTAGAGTTTTGCAGTGACAGTTCAACAAATCTGACTCATGTGTCAAAACAGGGAATAGTGTTTATAGTTTAGTGAAATGGGTGTGCTTTTTGATAAATGGCGTTATGGTTTTGAAATTTTAGTTCAAAAGCCTGGTTATAGTGTTTAAGCCATCGAGAAAAATACAAAAAAAAAATATTTTTTTTACTGAGTAACTATCATCATTTTCCCAGATAGTGTGTAGATTTTTAGGCATTCTATTATCTAAAACAGCCTGAAAATAGTGCATTTAGCTGACGTAAATGGGAAAACAATCTCCCCGGGGGAGTATGCCCCTGACCCCCCCTAGGTTTGGGCTAAGCCCCGAATGTGTACATCGTCTGGCTCCGCCCCTGGTTGTGGGCCACTATTACCTATAACTGTGTCTATTAATGCAGATTGTCTGTCGTTAACAGACAAACGGCTATTAGTGACATCAGCGGCAATCCACCTGTCACTCAAGTGGCCACACCCTTAATTATGCAGAACTTTTTTAAGCTTAATATAATTTAAACGGGTGAGTTATAAAAAAATTCACCCCCCTCACAGTTTTCATGAAGGGCAAAATTAGCTTTATAGACCTAAACCACTTTTTGCACCAGGCTGTAAACATGTTTTTTCTGCTGTAAATTTGGACATTTTAACATGGGGGTTTATGGGATTGACTCTCTTTAGGAGCCCGTCTCTTGTGGCCAGTCGATGAACTGCAGTT
>NC_137145.1:1304469-1391969 GCF_949319135.1 Squalius cephalus
CAATTTAATCTTTAAATGTAATCAAATGGAAATTTAACATTTCCTAACAACATTGTTTTTCAAGTGCTGCACAACAGAAGTTGTAGAAGATGAAAAATTGTGATATTTTTATGTTATTCATGTTATTATTATTATTATCACTAAACACGATCTATCAAATTCACACATTAATGTCTCGTGAAAAGCTCTTTTAAACCATAAATGAGTTTAACAACACAAATCCTCATTGCACTTTATTTTCTGACAGATTGAGCCTCTGTAATGTTTCCCACAATTAAGTTCCCGTCTGCAGTCAGTTTTCCTCTTTAATGATTTATTAACACTTTTACAGTAATAGGGTCCTATGAAAAGTTACATTTTTTATTTATTTATAATTGAATAAAAATGTATTATCAAAAATGATGGTCATCAAATTAAGGCAAAAAACAACTATTTAATTCATCTTAAAATGTAATCAAATGGATTTCGTAACATTAAGTGCATTTTTTTTATACATATATTTTTACATTATTCATTTATTATTATTATTATCACTAAACACGATCAATCTAATCAAATTCACACATTAATGTCTCGTGAAAATGCTCTTTTTTAATGCAGCGTAAATGAGTTTAACAACACAAATCCTCATTGGACTTCATATGTTTTGACAGATTGAGCCTCTAAAATGTTTCCCACAGTTAAGCGAGTTTTCCTCTGGAAGTGTCGGGATGTTTGTGCCGTCCTCAGCGCTGTGAGAGTGTGAAATTATATCAGGTTTAGTGTGATTTTATGGCTCCTGAACAGATGGAAGGCAGATTGTAATATCAGTACCTGAGCGACTCCAAACACCATCACACATCCCAACAATCACATTATAGGATCCGGAGTCTTATAAGCGGATTCGGGATCATATAGGCGATTGTGATTGCCTTCGGATCCATTAACCCCCCGTGTGTGCTTTTTATTTTCTTCCCAGCATTCCAGAGGCTGTTGGGTTTAACGATCCTGCCGAAGGAGAAGAGAGGAATGCTGATGACCTGTTACGTTTTTATTTCTTCCATAAATTACTCCATTAGGATCTCCATAAAGCGCTAGAAGGCGGCTAGCGCAGAGCAGCTAACAGCTGTTAGCCTGGATTGAGCTGATGTGTTCAGGAAGTGTAGAGGAGCACTCTCACCTTCATCACTCTATCATTCATTCTGGCACTATCTATCAATCAATCTATCTCTCTGTCTCTCTGTCTATCTGTCAATCTATCTGTCTATCTATCTATCTATCTATCTATCTATCTATCTATCTATCTATCTATCTATCTATCTATCTATCTATCTATCTGTCTGTCTATCTGTCTGTCTGTCTGTCAGTCAATCAATCAATCAATCTATCTGTCTGTCTATCTATCTATCTATCTATCTATCTATCTATCTGTCTATCTATCTATCTATCTATCTATCTATCTATCTATCTGACTATCTATCTATCTATTAATCTGACGTTCTATCTATCAATCTATCTATCAATCTATCTATCTATCTATCTATCTATCTATCTATCTATCTATCTATCTGACGTTCTATCTATCTATCTATCTGTCTATCTATCTATCTGACGTTCTATCTATCTATCTATCTATCTATCTATCTATCTATCTATCTATCTATCTATCTATCCATCATCTATCTATCTATCTATCTATCTATCTATCTATCTATCTGACTATCTATCTATCTATTAATCTGACGTTCTATCTATCAATCTATCTATCTATCTATCAATCTATCTATCTATCTATCTGACGTTCTATCTATCTATCTATCTATCTATCTGACGTTCTATCTATCTATCTATCTATCTATCTATCTGACGTTCTATCTATCAATCTATCTATCTATCTATCTATCTATCTATCTAACGTTCTATCTATCTATCTATCTATCTATCCATATATCTATCTATCTTCTATTTTATCAGAACAACCCCCCCCCCCCCCCCCCAAATAGTTGCATTTATTTTTTTACTTTTTCATTTTTCTTTGTTTCTTCCCTCTGTCTTTGACCCATCACAGTTTACCAATTTCAGCTCTCATATTATCTGAGAAAATCTGCTTTGTAATCACTGAGATGAGGGGGTGGAAACCATTTAAACAAATTATAATAATGGAATGTTTAGTGATTAATTCTGATGTCATATATCATAGCAGCAGAACAAATGCTTTCTCATCGTCCGTGACAGATCGCCGTACACACATACGGTTGAAGAAGCGAGCGTGTCGTCCAATTGTTATGAGTGCTCTGATAGAACGGCATTTGTTAATCTGTCTGTCTAAGAGAACTCTAAGCATTTTCTCATTATTGGTTTTATCCTAAAAGCAGGAACGAGGCTGGCGAACGCCACAAAGATGGCTCCTTCACAATAAGAAATGATGTTTTCTTTCATGTCCTGAGTGCAGCATGTGAATGGAAGTGTAATTTGGTGGATGCATCATCTTTTAGGGTAACTACCCGAATAACATTGCTCAGCGTCCGCCCGGATACGCTCAGACTCGAAGAATAATAGAGAAACGGGAGCGATAGAATGGCGAAACAACACAAAAGCATAACAAGCACTCAAAAGAATAGGACCCTACAAATAATAATTTTGACAACCCCGGGGGCCAGTTAATGTTATGGCAGGGGACCCCATTATACAGACCCCCTCCTCTCTCAAACGCACTGATCTAATTATTGCATGTTAAATGGGCATCTGGTAAATGGTGCATATAATGATGCATTTCCAGTGATCTGCATTAAGTGCGCTCTTGTCCTGCTTGGAGGCTTTGACACACAAATTGGCCCTCTCAGGCTCGGGCCGTCCTCCATCATGGCTCCGGGCTCCCAAATAACCCCACTTACGACGTGCCCCGGGTCCTCCGCGCAATTAATGAAGTCAGGCCTTTGATTGATTTAGTCCATAACGGGCCGCTCTCGGGGAATTGAGCGGAGATCATAGAGAAAATGAATTCGGAAAATGCACGAGCGACAACATGTCCTCTCTTGCGGGTGAGTTTATTTGACATTCATATTTATGAAACTGCCAATTTATGATTATTTTTGAAGGCTAATTAACAAGTGAGAGTTTGAAATGACCTCCGTTTGGTGTTTTGTTTCTTCCGAGTGCACTATACTGGGGCATTTTTTTACGTTTCACAGCCAAAATATTTAGGTTTCCGAATGAATTGTGGGTATTTGAATGACCGTGCTGATTGACAGTCCTACGAGACTTATTAACATTGTAAATCAGGAAATATCAAACAAAAAGATTCGGTTTCTCCAATCTGAGCCTAACAGGAATGACAGCGGGTATAAATAAGCCCATCTGCAGGACGCAAACTTTAAAGAAACCATTCGTTCACGCAAATGAAAATTCTGCTATTTATTTACAGTCGTTCTAAACATCTATGCTGTTATTTTTTCTGGGAGGCACAAAAGGGAAAATGTTAAAGAATCGAGATTTTTTCCCCATACGGTGACAGTGACGATGTCTGTGAAGCTCCAGAAATGACAAAAAGCACTTAAAGTCGTCCACTAATGCCATAAGTCCATTATGTAGTGCGTCTAGTCATGAAGGTTTTTGCTGATGTATAGCGTCATTTATTTAAAAGCAGCACTTCACTTGCTGTCTTTTTAATGATTTAATTCTTTGGGAAAAAATGAATAATAATTTAAAGCTATTGCAAATGGGGCAATTAGTTTGTGGTCTCTGCTTTTATGTTTTGTGAAATATATGTTTTTATAATTTATTTATTTGTTTAGCAAAAAGCTTAGTGTTCCAGCAAAAGCCTGTGGGAAACATATGGCAAACATTAGCAATAATCTGAAGAAAAGTTTGCTGTGCTTTTTGGACTTTATAATGTACTTTTTGATTATTTGGGGAGAAACACAGAGCTGCACAATTCTGGATAAATTCAGAATCACAATTTTATTTTTTAAAGGGATAGTTCACCCAAAAATTGTAATTACCCCATGAGTTACTCACCCTGAAGTCATCCTAAGTGTATATGACATTCTTCTTTCAGACAAATACAATCAGAGTTATACTAAAAAATGTCCTGGCTCTTCCAAGCTTTATAATGGCAGTGAATGGGTGTATGTCTTTGGAAGTCCATAAAAGTGCATCTATCCATCATAAAGTGCATCTATCCATCATAAAAGTGCATCTGTCCATCATAAAAGTGCATATATCCATCATAAAAGTGCATCTATCCATCATAAAGTGCATCTATCCATCATAAAAGTGCATCTGTCCATCATAAAGTGCATCTATCCATCATAAAGTGCATCTGTCCATCATTAAAGTGCATACCTGTAGGTAAAGGAAGGGACCATCCTGGTGGTGGTGGGGAGGATGGAGGGAAGGGACCATCCTGGTGGTGGTGGGGAGGATGGAGGGAAGGGACCATCTTGGAGGTGGTTGGGGAGGATGGAGGTAATTGGCGCCGTCAGTATCTGCGAACTGCGAAAAGTACCATTCTTTTATACTGAGAGTGTTAACACGTGATTGGTTAGAAGTGAGTTAATACATGACGCGCTGATTGAGTCTTCCTGGCAGAACTTAACGCGAAGCTTACATTTCTGGGCTGATCCCTCATCTTCCTCATGATCATTGATTCCCCACGAGGTGAGATCTTGCATGGTGCCCCAGACCGAGGGAGATTGACCATCATCTTGAACTTCTTCCATTTTCTAATAATTGCGCCAACAGTTGTTGCCTTCTCACCAAGCTGCTTGCCTATTGTCCTGTAGCCCATCCCAGCCTTGTGCAGGTCTACAGTTTTATCCCTGATGTCCTTACACAGCTCTCTGGTCTTGGCCATTGTGGAGAGGTTGGAGTCTGTTTGATTGAGTGTGTGGACAGGTGTCTTTTATACAGGTAACGAGTTCAAACAGGTGCAGTTAATACAGGTAATGAGTGGAGAACAGGAGGGCTTCTTAAAGAGAAACTAAGGCTACGTTCACACTGCAGGGCTTAATGCTCAATTCCGATTTTTTGAAAAAATTCGATTTTTTTGCAAGGCCGTTCACATTTCCAATTAAATGCGACCTTTTGTGATCTCCTGTGTGAACGTGAAATGACCCAGAAGTGACCCGCATGCGCAGAAGAGTACTCAACGGTCAACGACGTCACTTGTTGTTTGCGGAAGTAGCTAAACTTTAACCAGAGCCCGTCTCTGCTTTAACTAACTGTGATTCTCTCACTCACACACACACACACGCACACACACGAGCGCACGCAGCGACCGTTACACAAGAGCCAGACTGCAGCCGCTGACCTATCTAATATCAGATTCAGCACAAATAAGTTAACATAACGTATATATAATGGCCGTGGTCTTTTTTTTTTTTTTTTTTTTTAATTAACGGGCTCGTCGAGGTCGACCCGTTCGGCAGATTTACCTCAGCTCGACGAATATGCAGTCCGTTTTCAAACCGACGACTACTTCAATGCAGAATTATGACGTTTTTCGCGTATCAATGACGTGCGGGTCGGATACATGCGACCTGGCCGTTCAGACTGAAGTCGCATTTCAAAAGATCGGATATGTATCGGATTTGGGACCACATACCCAAGTGGCCTGGGTCGCATTTGAAAAGATCGGATCTGTGTCGTTCAGACTGGCATGAAAAGATCAGATACAGGTCGCATAGGGGCAGAAAAATCGGAATTGGGTCGTTTCAGCCTGCAGTGTGAACGTAGCCTAACAGGTCTGTGAGAGCCGGAATTCTTACTGGTTGGTAGGTGATCAAATACTTATGTAATGCAATAAAATGCAAAATAATTATTTAAAAATCATACAATGTGATTTTCTGGATTTTTGTTTTAGATTCCGTCTCTCACAGTTGAAGAGTACCTATGATAAAAATTACAGACCTCTACATGCTTTGTAAGTGGGAAAACCTGCAAAATCGGCAGTGTATCAAATACTTGTTCTCCCCACTGTAGATAGAAATACATCTATAAATGTTGGTGTATGTAAGTGCCTCTGAAGTGGAGAAAACACTCTTTAACCCCTTAACGCCTGAATTTATATAGCTGTATATAAAAAAAAAATGTATGTGTGTTTTTGCCTTTAAGTAGATGGTAAATAATGTTGAGATTATCAATTTCACTTTTGCACAACAAATAAATAGAAATTTTGGTATGTTGCAAATTTGCGACAACAGGCATTTAGGGTAATATTTTTTACAAAATGGTAAAATTAATAAAACACATTTTCCCATCTCAGTTATGTAGATTTTATTCATGGCACAAAGTTGTTAGAACTTATAAACTTTAATTGACAAATTAATGAATCTTGACAACAGCAAGAAACAAAACACTCTCCTACTCCCTAACATTGACAGTAGTTTTTATACATTCCATGTTACACTCTGTTTAACTCTTTCCTTGTTTCTCCAGTGCATACATTATATATTCTTATAGTGTTATATCCTAACATGCTATTTTTTGTGAAAAATAAAAAAATAAAAAATAATAATTTTGGCTGAAACCATCTAAATACAGCATTATTATAATATGTAGCCATTAGCCCAATCCAGCCGTTATGGACCAATGTCGCAAATTTGCTACAAACAGAAATCTACAAAGTACGTAAAAAATATTCGTCACATGAAGTCTATATGAATAACATAGCTATAGAAGCAATCAATAAGCTGGTACATATTTTTATCTTAGCACAACTTAACTCATTTTGGGCAATTTCTCCACATTTGCGCCCTTGATATGCGGATTTTGCAAACCAAAATATTAGCTTCGGTGAACCGGATGTAGTTCCCACTCCGACCGCTCCTACGAGAAACCAGTGCGTGCAAAATGTTCCTAGGTATGTATCGAATGTGCACAAACAGGCATTGGGGGAAAACACACGCGATCTCGCCTGCAGTCTGAATGGAAGAGGTTTGTTGCAAATTCGCGACAGTGGGCGTTAAATGTATTGGAACTGAAACCTACAGACGCAAATAGATAAAAGTGCAATAAAACAAACACTTAAAAGTGTAGTTTGGATGTTTTTTCCACAAGTCTAAAAGTTGACAATCTGTAGGCCCAAAATCTCAAAATTGACCAGTGCATGAAAAAACAATGGTTTTACCATGTAGTTTCTTACCTTACGTTAGTAAACTATTTGTGAATTTGATGAATCTCACAGTGGAAATTTTCTTGAAATTTTCTAAACGATTGCATGTGTTTCAGATGCATAATGCTGAGATGAGGTGTGTACGTCTCTTCTGCAGTGCAGCGAACTGACCTTTCCTCACATCATCGGCCATCACATTATTACCTTTATGAGCCTTGATTTACAGAACATGCCCTCCGCTGATATCCGCTCTAAATGTCGGGACAAGAACTCATTAAAAGACCTTTAAACGAGCCTTTAGAATGCGCCCTGTCTTTGTTTTATTTGTCTGCTGCTTAATTAGAGAGGATCATCCGACGCATAAAGAGCATGAACCAACAAATCCCATAATGCAGCTGGAGCCCATTCAGCTGAAACTCTCATATCCATCCATATATGATTGCATATGATCAGCCCACACACAATCTGCACTCACACACACACACACACACACACACACACACATCTACGGATTCGTTCTCCTGCCGCTTGAGTGTTTAGGAAATATTTTGACTAATTTGATTTTGTTTTGAGTCATCAATGAGAGTTTAATAGTGATGGATGCTGTTCACACACACAGTGTAAATAGAAGTAATATGGTAAAATACTTCAGTAATTGTGGGTGGAGTTTGTGGAAATAACCTTTCCCAACTAGGCTGACTATTTAAACACACATTTGAAATAGCATATGATTGTTGCATATTTCTCGTACTATTTGGGCCATATCTTTATTAGAGTGGTATGCTCTCCTATAAAGCTGTGTATCATATTTCTAAAGCCTTTAAATGATCTGATAAACGCACACGCACACGATCTCCTCCAGTCCTTCTTTTGTCTGATCGATAGTTTAGACTCTTATCAAGTATTGTACAAACGTCCTTCTTCAGCTCGAGCTTCACGAGTCTTTCTGCTGTCAAATCTGCTCTGATATTATCAAGTAAACGTAAGAATAACTTTTGATATTGTTAGTAATATTTCAGCTGGACTGAAGCAGGTTTGCTTGATTATCCAGACATCATTTATTATAAAAAATCATGAGTATCAAATATGATCATCAGGCTTTTGAGGAAGGTTTATTTGTTCATCTCTCAATCATCATTATATTGCATTGAATTATATGTTTTTTAAATAAGCATTTAAATATCATCTTACTAAGACATATTATTGACAGATATTGATATTTAAATACATTTTATGTAAGTATCTGCTATACTGTTATAAAGATCTCACTGATTTACATTACAAGCATCAGAATTTCATATAAATATCCGCATCTGCAGCAAACAGCATATTCTTGCTCTGTTTGAGTCTGTGAGCTGTTTTTTCATCTATATTCTCACTATATCAGACTATATGAGCCATAAAATGAAACTCAACAAAAACTCCTGCAAACTTTTTAAATATTTCATCTAAAGGTTCAGTTAACTGTTCCATTTCATAAAGTTAGATTTTCCTGACTAATATTTCATATGTAAGGCTTTACAGGGTTAAAGCTGCACTGCAAAACCTTCACCTCTCTTTCACTAATGAAAGTATTTTATTTATTCATTCATTTTTAAATCAATTGTTCATCTCGCTTATTTCCGCAGATGAATCTGATCATGGTTGACCTCGAGTGTGCCAGTGATCTCCAAATGAGAGCCGATCTATGATCTACACTCCTACAAGATTTACATCTGAATAAAACACATTTGAGGAAGTAAGTAGCATTTATAACTGTCCTAGACCTTTATTTCTCTACTTAGGGGCATAAATACGCAAGTACAAAAGACGTAAAACTGAGATTATATGACCCAGCTGGCGTGACCCAAAAAATATAAATTGTTATTATATATATTCTCTTCTCTGATGATGTGGGCGGGGAAACCTGTCACTCACGTGAGATCAGCCAATCGCAAACCACAACCATCCAATCAATTCCCCACAGACACAATCAAGCCCCGCCCACATTTGTTCTTGTTTGAGAAGCGTTTAACTTCCCTTTCATGCCGATTTAAAAAATGTATAAATATAAGATGATAAAATTGATTTGTACGGTCACAGCAATATTTAATTAGATCTTGGCACATAAAATATCAATAATAATAATATATATAATAGTAGACTTTATTGTTCTATCTCAAAGAGCTTCACAGAAATAAGAAAAAATAAAAGAGAAATACAACAATATAAAAGAAAAGCATTCATAAAAGAGAAGTACATTCAAATATACAATACAAATATAAAACATGTTATCAAAAACAAATCCATAATTAAATGGTATAGAAAGAAAATAGCTAGAAATAATCAAATGAAAGCTACCCTAAAAAAGTGTGTTTAGAGGGAAGATTGAAAAACACTAAGAGATTCTGCTTGCCTTAGTAATGCTGGAAACATCCTGAGTGTGTTGTGTGTCAGGATCATCCACGCATAACTGAGTGTTTGTTGCATGCTGTCGTTTTCCTCAATGCTCTTGGCTTCGTTTATCTTCCATGTGCCTTTAAAATCTGTGCAGGAAAAGTGAATTCATGACATGACAGATGGATGTGGATGAGAAGAGGCCAGTGTCTCCTCCTCTTGATCTGTGCGTTTAATGAGACTCGACTGCAGGAGGCCGATCTGCACTCGTATGAATGATAAAGCCGGGTTGAAGCCTGCATGGCTGTTTGTCTCTGAATTACTGATGGATTTCTCCGACCGGATCTGCTGGAGTTCTTTATTAGTGTGACTGTGACCTTTCTGCTGGGATCGGGCTGCTGGGATTCAGGCGTTGGTTGGGTTTTATCGGCAGAAGTGGCAGAAGCTTCCCTTTGTCCCTCCAAAACCGATTAATGAGTCCCGGCGCTTTACAGAAACACACGCAGAAAATATGCATGGAAATCATGGTTAATAATGTAGAAATAATGACATGAGCTGCCGTTGAGTGTCGCCACATGAGGCAGCAGAGAGTTAAAAATGCTTTTGCTAATTAAAAGAAGAATTCACATTAACCTTCATATTATTCACGTTGATCCAACCCCATACTGTATGTGACCCTTTCCACTGATGTATGGTCTGTTAGGATAGGACAATATTTGGTCGAGATGTGCAGAAAAATCTAAACATTGAGAAAATCTCCTTTAAAGTTGGTCATTTATATTCACGATTGTGCTGCATTCACTCACAATTTATATATATATATATATATATATATATATATATATATATATATATATATATATATATATATATATTTATGGTAGGAAATTTACAAAATATCTTCATGGAACATGATCTTTACTTAATATCCTAATACTTTTTGTCATAAAAAAAAATTGATAATTTTGACCCATGTATTGCCACAAATATAGGGGCACAAAGTAACGCTTTTTGACTTTCTCAGTTTGTGTAAATCTACTTAGGGTTCAGAGTATTTATTTTTTTCCACATTAATTTCACACATGTCTAGCACAATTATGTGGTTTTGTTTTATTAATACAGTATATACTTTTTTCTTGATATACCCCAAAAGAATGGAAGTGAAATGTGACAACATGCCCCATAGGTGGGGTTCATTGTAACATGACCATATGACAGCTTAAAATGTTATCTGATCTAATAAAAAAAATATACAAGACAAACTAAAATATTTTCTAAATAAAATACAATTATTAACTTTTTCTTATAAAATAATGGCATTTTTTAATAATTAAATATAAACTTATTTTTGAGTTTCGACAACGAACACAGGAAAACACAGCTATACAGCATAGTTCAAAACAAACATTTCTGAACATTGACTCTCAGTCTTTATTCAACTTTTTCTCATGTTTTCTCAATAGAATTAATAAAAGTATAGAATAGAATAGCATATTTCTAATAGGGGCTCATCGTAACGCAGTGTGACAACATGCCCCACCTGCACAACTAGCTTAAACCCAGCTAGTGTCTTCTGCTAGTTAGCGAAGCATTAAAGAACTATCTCAACTGTTGAATAACATATTGGAGATTAAAATAATATCAGATTTGTCTAATTTTAAATAAACACAAAAAATAGAGATGAAAAATTAACTTAAGAAATTTATTTTTGCTATGGTTTAATAAATGTCTATGGATATCTTCCAATTTTTTTTAAATTTTGGCGCATTTTTTCTCTATATAGTGTTGATATGGCAACTAGTAAATACACCAAGTTTTGTCATGCTAGCATGTGTGGAAGTATTTAAAACATGTGTGTGACAACTAGCCCCACGCTCCCCTACACGTGCGACTCGTGACTGGGTCTGTGGTCCAGGGTCACATATACTACTTTGTGATTCTTCAGGACTCCTTTAATGCTTTGTGTGACGAACAAACCTTAATTTAAGTCATTCACTAATCATCTTCTCCTTTGTCGTTTCATGTTCGTTTTCAAACGTTCAGCTCTTTTAAATGGTGCTTTTTGGAGCCCGACTCAAACTACCGATCAAAAGTTTGGAGTTAGTTCAATTTTATAAAAATAAATTAATAATTATATTCATTAAGGACTCATTAAATTGATCAAAAGTGACAGCAAAGTAATTTATAATGTTACAAAAGGTTTCTATTTCAAATAAATGCTGTTTCAAAAAAATCCTGGAAAAACAAAAATAACTGTTTTCAACACTGATAATAATCATAAATGTTTCTTGAGCATCAAATCATCACATTAGAGTGATTCCTGAAGGATCATGTGACACTGAAGACTGGAGTAATGATGCTGAAAATTCAGCTTTGATCACAGGAATAAATTACAGTTTACTAGATATTCACATAGAAAACACTTACTTTAAAGTATAATAATATTTCACTATTTCTACTGTATTTTTGATCGTCTTGATGAGCAGAAGAGACTCTTTTATTGCAATGCACTCGCCAGTGTGGACCGATGTGAGTAAATAATAACAATCTTCATGTTCCTTTAACGTGTGTTTCTGACGGGACCGTCATCCATCTTGACAGTACCAGTATGTGTGGCTTCGCCCCTACAGCGATTTGGCAGCGTTGATGAACAGAAATGTCTTCACACTTCTGTGGGGAAGATCATCAGCACAATGATCTCGATGCGATTGATTAATGTCTGACATGTGGTCATTGTGCCTGTAATGGACGTATCAGTCACACGTCTGCTGTTCGAATTAGACGTCATTAATTGTGACAGACGCGGTGACGGTGTCGTGCTGAAGGGCCAAACTGATTAAATGCTTAATTTTGTGGGGACACAAGAAGCAGGAGGCTTTGTTTTGTTTGTGTAGTTCGGTGAGCTCATGCATATTTATGAATATTCATGTAGGGTCACCTAAACCCTCTAATCTGGGACATTTTGCATGCTGCTTCTGATATGACATGCTTACGCGTTAACCCACAATGCTTTGCTGTTTGAAAGTCGTGATGGCATTTGTAGCTGTAACTAGAATCACAGCATCATTGCTCATTTGAGTCTCAGTTCTTTCTCCTGAAGTTCTTCAGAAATGAAAACAGACACAAACGCAACCCTATTCATTAGAGATGCAACGATATAAAAATGTTGGCCGATACCGATAATTCTTTATACTTGAAAGCTGATAACCGATAATTCTGTATACTTGAAAGCCGATAACTGATAATTCTGTATACTTGAAAGCCGATAACCGATAATTCTGTATACTTGAAAGCCGATAGCCGATAACCGATAATTCTGTATACTTGAAAGCCGATAACCGATAATTCTTTATACTTGAAAGCCGATAACCGATAATTCTGTATACTTGAAAGCCGATAACCGATAATTCTTTATACTTGAAAGCCGATAACCGATAATTCTGTATACTCGAAAGCCGATAACCGATAATTCTTTATACTTGAAAGCCGATAACCGATAATTCTGTATACTTGAAAGCCGATAACCGATAATTCTGTATACTTGAAAGTCGATAACCGATAATTCTGTATACTCGAAAGTCAAGTCAAGTCAAGTTTATTTATATAGCGCTTTTCAGAATACAGATTGTATCAAAGCAGCTTCACAGTATTAAATTAAAATAATACATCAATGTTTGTTTCTAGTGGAAAACGTCCACGTTTGGTAATGCTGATCAATAGTATTGTTGATTGATTAATTAAATTAAATATCCCCAATAACCGGAAAGCCGATAACCGATAATTCTTTATACTTGAAAGCCGATAACCGATAATTCTTTATACTCGAAAGCCGATAACCGATAATTCTGTATACCCGAAAGCCGATAACCGATAATTCTTTATATTCGATAACCGATAATTCTGTATACCCGAAAGCCGATAACCGATAATTCTTTATATTCGAAAGCCGATAACCGATAATTCTGTATACCCGAAAGCCGATAACCGATAATTCTGTATACCCGAAAGCCGATAACCGATAATTCTTTATATTCGATAACCGATAATTCTGTATACCCGAAAGCCGATAACCGATAATTCTGTATACCCGAAAGCCGATAACCGATAATTCTGTATACCCGAAAGCCGATAACCGATAATTCTGTATACCCGAAAGCCGATAACCGATAATTCTTTATACTCGATAACCGATAATTCTGTATACCCGAAAGCCGATAACCGATAATTCTGTATACTCGAAAGCCGATAACCGATAATTCTTTATACTCGAAAGCCGATAACCGATAATTCTTTATATTCGATAACCGATAATTCTGTATACCCGAAAGCCGATAACCGATAATTCTTTATATTCGAAAGCCGATAACCGATAATTCTGTATACCCGAAAGCCGATAACCGATAATTCTGTATACCCGAAAGCCGATAACCGATAATTCTTTATATTCGATAACCGATAATTCTGTATACCCGAAAGCCGATAACCGATAATTCTTTATACTTGAAAGCCTATACCGATAATTCTTTATACTTGAAAGCCGATAACCGATAATTCTTTATACTTGAAAGCCGATAACCGATATATTGGCCGATAAATCTAAACCCACATTTTTATGTGATTTTTGAGAGCCTGATTACAAAAACAAAAGTCTCACCATTAAAAGCCACGTCCCAAACACACAATTATAATGTTCTGATTATATTTCTATGTCGCTGATATGACTGATATGCCTTTTTTTAAGTGATTTCAATCATATTTTAAGCAATTCAAAACCATCATGATGAACTGCGGATCTGAAGAGTCTCAGCTGAAGGAAATAATCCATTATTTTTCGGCTGTAATATATCGGCCAAATTTTCTTATCGGGACCGATAACGATAATATTAAAAATGAACATGTATCGGCCGACACCGATATATATTGTGCATCACTAGTCCTCATACAGTACGAGTATAGAGCAGCTCAGGTCATTGATAAGAGATGTCGGAGTTCATTTTAATTGGTGTTTTGGCAAATCTGAGCACAGTTTGAGACCTTGCTGAGTCTGAAGTGAGATTATACTGTGGAATTTCTCCATCTGAAAAGACTTCAGTAAACTTCTCCACTTGAGTGCATTGCTGTCTATGAGAAATAACTGAGCTAGTTAAGAGATCTCACATGATGATGCACATTTGAACTGTTAGAAACTGTGACTTACTGCTCATTTGAGTCTCGTCTTTGTCTCAGATGTTTCTTCTGAAATTTCTCAGATAAAATCAGTCACTAGTTGTCAAGTAACGAGCTTTAAATTGAATGTAGAGCAGTTTAGATCATTGATGAGAAATATTTGAGTTCATATTGAGACTTTTAACTCTTTCCCTGCCGTTGGCGAGTTTTCCGTCTTTCCATGTTTTCAGTGTTATACAGTAGGGGGCGCTATTACGCATCTTCTGAAAGAGTACTGAACCTCCTGATCAAAACACAGGAGAAGAAGCAGCAGAAGCGAGCGATAGAAGCATTGCTGACGCTCATGTAAGATAATGTTACTGAATGAAATGTGGACCCAGGACGAGCTTTAGGACTGTGAAGCTTTGAGGTGTTGATGGACTCGATCGACTCACACACACTCTCTCACACTGACACACTCACACTCACACGGACACACACACACATACACACTCACACTGACACACACACTCACACAAACACATACTCTCTCACAGACACACACTCACACTGACACACACACTCTCTCACACTGACACAAACACACACATACACACTCACACAAACACATACTCTCACAAACACACACACTCACACTGACACACACACACACACACACACACACACACACACACACACACACACACTCACTCTTAAACACACTCACACTGACACACCCACACACACAAACACATATACTCATACACACTCACATTCTCACACACACACACACACACATACTCACATTCTCACTTACACGCACACACATACAGACTCACACACACACTCACACTGACACACACACTCTCACACACACACACACACACACACACACACACACACACACACACACACACACTCTCAAACACATATACTCATACATACTCACATTCTCACTTACACGCACACACACAGACTCACACACACACACTCACACTTGACACACACACTCTCTCTCACACACACACACACACACACACACACTCTCAAACACATATACTCATACATACTCACATTCTCACTCACACACACACACATACTCACATTCTCACTTACACGCACACACACACAGACTCACACTGACACACACACTCTCACACACACACGCGCGCACACACACACACACACACACACACACACACACTCTAAAACACATATACTCATACATACTCACATTCTCACTCACACACACATACTCACATTCTCACTCACACACACACACACAGACTCACACACACACACACACACACTCTTAAACACACTCACACTGACACACACACACAAACACATATACTCACACACACTCACATTCTCACTCTCACACACATACTCACATTCTCACTTACACACACACACACAGACTCACACACACACTCACTCAATATTCTGAAAGTTTTGTGAAAATGATCATAAACGCTGGCGGTGAAAGAGTTAAATCATAACTTGGCAAATATCCGACATCAGTTTTTTCAGGAAACGTCTCCCTTTATTATCTGAGCTAGAACAGAAAGTGTTTAGATGTCCTCTCGCTGTAGGAGCCCGTGGAGTCTGAGGCGTAACATCGGCTCGTCCTCCGTCACGCCCCATCTTTCTCACACACACACACACACACACACACTTCCTCCGTCCGGCTCGTCCTCCACGAACACAAAGGCCAGTCAGCCGGCCTGATTGTTGAACAAAAGCGAGAGTGTGAGGAGCCTCTGGTCCCAGACTGGATCTGCACACTTCACTGGCTCTCGCTGACGACAGCTGACACACACACACACACACACACACACACGCACGCTGTTATTAAGACACATCAACAGTTGGAGCCGGAGTCGGGGAGACGATCCTGTGTCTAAACCCCGTCGGGTCCCTCACCTGTCTCTCTGGCACCCGTTCTCATCCTTATATCTCAAATATACTGCAAAATATAATGCGATATATAACAAAACTAGAAGAGGTGTCACAATATATCGCAATACAAACATGCAATAATCGATATTGTGTATAATTCACCCAAAATAGTGGAAAAAAAAATCAGTTTTGAGAGTTTTAGTGTCAGTACTACATTAAACTACTATATATAATGTTGAATATAATGTATAATAATGCACTGGGGGAATATTTGTGTAAAAAGTGTCCTACATTATACATTATTTTAAATATATCTAGTCAGTGAAAGAGTGCAAGAATATTAGTCTAAACTAATAATTCAGTATTTTCATCTTCAGAATCATGAATATTGTTATTCTGGTGTCTCTATTGTTCATTGGGTTTCAGTGCCAAGTCCATCATATTCATTTACACACACAATGAAATACCAAATTTAGCACTTTAATCAACAGTAAATCTTTTATCATGTGTCTTGGAGTATCGCAATAATATCGTATCGTGAGTTCAGTATCGTGATATGTGTCGAATCATGAGTTAGCGAAAAAGGTATTAATTTAAATAATGCAATAACTGAATGCAGAAACAATGAGCTCATTAAAGTAATGAGCACTTATTATTTAATATGTGTTTCCTGCAGCTCAAACAGTGGAGCGCTGGCGCTTGCAACGCCAAGGTCATGGGTTCGATTCCCAGGGAAAGCAAGAACTGATGAGAATGTAAAAATGTGTGGCTTGAAATGCAGTGTAAGTCGCTTTGGATAAAAGCCTCTGCCAAATGCATAAATGTAATATGTTGATCATTCATAAATGGGAAATGTGTTTTCTTCTCCTAAGGTTGTCCTGAATCCGGTGGGCTGTTCTCGCTCCAGTGCTCAGGGAGGAGTGTGTCTGGAACGGGTCTGGAGAACAGCAGGACCGGCAGCTCGTCTCTGTCCCGCCCGGAGCGATGCACATGCCGGCCCAGCAAGACCAGGATTCCTGCAGCACATCTACACACTGCACTTTTATGCTGTTGCTAGCACTCATCAGTTCGTCCGGCACACGGTCAGCAGATTATTTTGTTGCTGTTTTTTTCAACTGCTTACACACATTTTCTTTTTTTTTTTTTTACTTTCTTTTTTTCTTTTTTTATCTTTACACACAAATCCAAGAATTGCACACACAAAATTGCACAATGCCTCACGTCTCTTCAGGGCTCGCACAATTTCTAAATCGCTGGTAGCCCTTCGGGCAGGCACTCTTCAGATTTAGGTAGCCCGAAATGAATTTTACTAGCCCAAATAAAAAGAAAATTTTTAATGTAGAAAATTGGTTAGGAGTCAAAACATGAATCAAAAACTTTTTCAAAACACAAATATCAACAATTGGATATAAAATAATCAAATTAGAATCATCAATACAAATATGCATCTGGTAATAACTGAACTTAAATGTGTGTGACCAGTGTGAACATGAATCAGTGTGTGTCTGTGGCTCAGCCCCCAATGAGGGTATGATTAAAAAAATAAAAAAAAACACTTTAGTTTAGGGTCTAATGCTCACTATTAACTAGTTTCATTATGCAGATGGCAGGGTTTTATCATCACGGAGGTCCCGAATGTGAGATATGCTAGTTAGGGGGGTTCGGGGCTCCCCCGAGAACATTTTTATTTCTCTGATCTACATATGTGCATTTTAAGATGTTTTGAAGGCCAAAAAAATTGGATAACAATAGCTTTAAAACCATGTCAGCGGACAGTAGATTATTTGTCAATGCCTGCTCTCACTTCTTATCCATCACTCTTTCTTTTTCTCTCATCTTGCCCTGTCTCTTCCCCTCCTAAAGCTGAACTTTTTTAATCTACTGAAGGCTACAAATTGTATTATATTAATTCTCAACATGTACACATTCATTATTAATTTTATGCCTAATATGATGAAAACGGCTTTGTTAATGTTTCTTGCCCCCTCACAGTGACCGTAAACTAATTATTACATTACATGAGTCACGTTACGCCTATTTTCAGTTCAAAATGGCGAAATTCGACAAAAGTATATTTGTTTCAAACGAAATCGTTTGCCTGATTATTTTTGTCATTCGTTTCACATTTATGACCTAAAAAACTGTCAAATGTGAAATGTTTAGTTTAGCTACTTGCATCTTATCTCGCACTTGACTGTAAACTGAAGCGTCAGTCGCTCTGCTCAAACTCGCGCGCAGCAGCTTCTGTGAACATAAAGCCCCGCCTACTTTGATTTGATTGGTCATCTCAAATATTGTGACATTGACGAGCAGTGACGGACCAATGAGACTCAGATGAACACACACACCCACCCTTGTCCTCTGTTTCTGACGTGCGCTCTGCTCGACGCCGCTGCGGATTGAAGATGAAGAACGCGCTGAATCTGATTATAACCAGACTGAAGCGAGCACTACTTCAGATAGCCCGTCGGGCAGGCCAAAAACACTCTTGCTGAATGAAGCACTGCATTCAAAATACCACTAACATCTCAAAAGCTCTGTTGCAAACCTTTACCATAATATTATATTTCTGGATATGTCATATACACACAGTTATTCAAAGCCTAAAGCTCTTCTTTCACACACATTTCTGTTCAAGACTGGAAGTAATCGGCGGAGAGATGTTGAAAACTTCACGGTAAACACGAAAGCAAGATTGAAACCAAACTATTTATTGTTTTACTGTAAGCGTTTGTGGTTGTGAATACAGTATTACACAGCTTGAAAAACCTATTATGGGATGGCTGTATATTTGACAGGGTATTTGTCATTTTTGATCCAGTGTTAATAAACCTATCCATATTTTGTTATTATCATTTTACAGTTTTTTTCAACTGCTTACACACAAAATCCTCACTTGTCACACAATTTCTGAAACCTGACACACACACCAGAAACACACACCAGATCTGCAAAACCACACACTAATTCTTGGCCTTCGACACAGTTTTTAATTTCATAAAACACTTTTTGCAAACCACAACACACAACTCTCTATGTAACACACACACATCTAACAGGAAATGTCTTTATTTTCTTTTTCAAACACAACCTATCAAAACACCACAGTAATTCATCAGAGCCTTACACACACTCCTCACACACACTCCTCACACACACACTCACACACACACACACACACCTCACACACACACACTCACACACACTCACACACACTCCTCACACACATACACACACACACACACACACACACACACACTCCTCACATTAGGGCTGTCAATCTTCCTCTATAATACTATTCGAATTCCATTCCTTATTTTATTTAATATTCGAATAATATTCGAATATTAAATGCTCAAATTCATCCTATTATTAATATTTACGCTAATATTGGATCGCCAATGCGTGATGTTTATCGGTCTAATATCTTCACAGATAAACCGTTAAGTTAGTTTGTCTGTTATTGCCCGTTTGACGGACAGCTGGTAAGCCCCGTGATGAGGAGAGAGGCAGAAAATAAGTAATTCTTGCCTGTTTTAGCAGCGGTTCCTCGGACAGATCGCCTAGCTTGTCAGGTTGTAAGTTGTCATAAAAAAAATAACGTATATCTTTCTCTCCGTTTTGGCCTTCCGTCCACAATGAGATGGCGTTTTTATTAATGAAAACGTACTCCAAAGTGGATACATTTGAAAACGCCGTTTTCACGTTGTAGTGTGGACTGTCTGTGAATCAAATTGTTGATCTCCGTTTCCGTGGAGACATTCCTCTCCGCGATTTTTGACAGTTATGATGATACAGCGTGGATAACGCGTTATATGATTCAAAAACTTTGTTTATCAGACGAAACAAAAGCATTTAATTTTCTCATGCGTGTGCCAAGGCGGCGAGAAAGGCAAGATTGCATTTAAAAAAAAAAAAAAAACATAAAAAAGCAATATTCGAATAGGAACTTCAGCATTCGAATAGTATTGTTTTTTTTAATATTCGAATTATATTCGAATTTCGGAATTCGTTCCAACAGCCCTACCTCACATGTGCAAACACTCATTGCTTTACTGAACACACACCAATCATGGCATTGTGCATTTCGTGTGTGCAAGTCTTGGGTTTGTGTGTAAAGTTTTGAAAAAAAGAGGCGAAGTTTTGAAAGTGTGTGTAAGCAGTTCAGAAAAACAAACTGTGAGCGAGCAGATGTTTGTGTATCGCCGGCCGTCGCTTATGAAAATGATGCTTATGAAGGAAGTTGCCATTTCCCAACGCCAGAGCCATAAACTATCCTGCATGTAAACAACTGCTCTTATCGCATTCATAATGAGGATGACACATGTTATGAGTCTGCCGGCATCAATAAACGGGATTAAAATGCATAAATCTGTAGAACAGGGACGTTAATATGATCAATCAGAGGCTTTGTTCCAGTGATCAGAGTGCATGTGTCACGCTAACATGAGGAACGGTGTCAGAATGGCCTTGTGGGATGTTTCTGATCATCTCTCTTTCTTCTGATGAGTCGTTCTGAACATCAGAGTTCATGAGATTTAAGTGAAGTGTACATGATCAGTTTATGCAAGTAATTTAGTTCATTAATTTCCCGTAGCCTGATATACACTAAAGTTTGGAATAAGTGTGATGATTTAAAATGCTCTTTTCTGTTCACCAAAGCTGCATTTATTTGATCAAAAATACAGTAAAAACAGTGTAATATTATTGCAGTGTAAATCATCTGTTGTCAATGTGAATATACAGTAAAGTGTAATTTATTCCTGTGATCAAAGCTGAATTTTCAGCATCATTACTCCAGTCTTCAGAGTCACATGATCCTTCAGAAATCACTCTAATATGAAGATTTGATGATCAAGTAACATTTATGATTATTATCAGTGTAGAAAACATGTGGAAACATTTTGTTGATGCATTACCATTCAAAAAATATATAGTAAGAAAGAAAGAAAAGGACATTAAAGACCATTATAATGTTACAAAGATTCTATTTCAAATAAACACTGTTCTTTTGAACTTTCTATTCATTCCTGAATCCTGAAAAATAAAATGTATCACACAAATCTGAAGCAGCACGACTGTTTTCTACACTGATAATAATCATAAATGTGTCTTGAGCATCAAATCCTCATATTAGAGTGATTTCTGAAGGATCATGTGACACTGAAGACTGGAGTAATGATGCTGAACATTCAGCTTTGATCACAGGAATAAATTACACTTTACTATATATTCACATAGAAAACAGATGATTTACACTGCAATAATATTACACTGTTTTCACTATTAATGATCAAATAAACACAGCTTTGGTGAGCAGAAGAGACTTGTTTTCAAAATCATTGAAAATCACTATTCCAAATTTGTGTCTGCTAGTGTTTGCCATTGATTTCAGCACCATATTAGAGTTCATGTATAACAAAAAAAAAAAATAATAGTAATAATTTATGGTTACAGAACTATGTTTTGGTGTTCATACAGAAAACAAATAGTAGTATAAAATATGCATATAATTCTTAATAAATGTTATAAGAGTAGATATCACAGAGCAGAACATTCAGTCCTCTTCATAGATATCAAGTTTATTTGCTAGTGTCTCAGACGTTACATTGCAGTCAAGCGATCTGATTGGACCGTGCAAATGTTGTGCGTTTGTGTGTGTTTTTCTGGATTCGTGTTGAAAAGTAATTAGCTGAAGATCTGCGTGTTTGTTTTGATCAGTGCTGCACAGAGGACTAAATGTGAACGCAATTGAATCAGAAGCTTTGCCACAACAATCTATGAGTGAAAAGAAAAGTGTGTGACGTTATCAAACAGCATTTGTATTGTAAATAGCCGTGACGTCCTTCACAGCGGATCTCAGGCCTTGTCCACACTAATACGGTTTCGTTTGAAAACGCATCTTTTTCTCTGGGTTTTGTCCTTCCGCTCACACTGAGACGGCGTTTTTATTAATGAAAAGGAAGCTTTTTGAAAACGCTCTCCAAAGTGGATAAATGTGAAAACGCTGTGTCCGTGTTGTAGTGTGGACTGAGAAACGGAGGTATTTAAAAACGATGACGTAAGTTTAGTCATGTGACCCATGTTGCACCAATAGATATTGATGTTTATACCGGTATTGTGTCTGTTATGTGCGATTCACTTTCACACAGTTGCTAAAATATGTTACTTCACACACTCTTCATATCACAGTCCTGCAGATATGACAGAATTTACTCACATCTGCTGTCCTGCGGTAAAACATGAGAGCGGTTGCGTTTTACACCAGACATATAATGATGAGTGAGAGCGACCTGGACGATCAGTGAATGCTGAGATATTCTGATAAATAAAATAATCCTGACAGAAGAATTGCATGATATTTTTAGTATTTTTTTCCCCGTCTGTATCATCTCAGTGAAGGTTTTACGCATGTGCCGTAAGATGAATTTAGCGTTTCCCGAAATTTCAGTGTGGATGAGAAACTTTAGGAAAACGCCAGTGTGGACGGAGAGCTTTATTAAACGAAAACGTCGTTTTCAAATGTATCCGGATTAATGTAGACGTAGCCTCAGCCTCATCTCTCTCAGCAAACAAACAAAGTTGACATGGATTTCCATCCCTCCTCTGGGATTGGTTTGGGAAGAGAAGGTCACCTCTGAAGGACCTGAACCTCTCGGGCTGAATCATCACCTGGCATTGCAATGGAAATGGGAAGTTTTTTCCCCGTCCTGCTGTCCGACACTACATCAGCCGAGCCGCCTGGGACTCAGGTGTGTTTCCCTCTCGGTGAATAATTGACCTGACGCCAGAGGAACGGGGGGGTCGTCTCCTGCAATGACAGAGAGGACGCCCCGAAACCTGCTTTCACAGTCCTGAGCAGAGCAGAATCATAACGCAGAGTTCAGAGGCTTCGTTTGCGGATCGCATATCTAAACACCAGACTCCATTAATCTGGAAGATTCTTTGAAAGATCTTAACTAGCAATTTTGCATTTAAAAGACGTCTAATAGCCGTCCAAACACAGCCTGACGTCTAGACTAAGACAAGGCAACATTTGGGCTGTCAGTGGAAATTGAATAGACGTCTAACCATCGGCCGAGAATAGACGCACAGGTTACGCATAGAATATGTCAGAGAAATGAAACCACACACTGTTGACTTTCATCATACATCTCACAGGTTATTTAGGAAAAAAACGACATGTAACCAAATTCTAGGTTATTTTGGATGGAAGTTATTTTGGATCTAGACGCTGAAATGACGGCTATTGCTTGTTGTGAACACGACATTACTTAATGGTCACGCTGTTGTGGTTTCATTCTTTTCAGGGAAATGACTTCAGAGATCTTTGATGCCAGAAATATTAGACTTTATTAACAAACAAAGCCGGACGCCTCCTCTGCAGAAAAGGCGCTCCAGAAAAAGTGTCCAGCTTAACATATATACACACTTCCTTGTCCACAAATGGTCACCTCCTATAGATTATTTTTGGGTGAGACTTTGTACCGGGTGACATACTGAAATAGCAGCCTTAAAGGCTTCCAAAGTCAAACCAAAGTCACACACACAGAGGAAATAAATAATAGTGTACAAATGTATAGCTAAATTACTTATTATCTAAATAATAAAATCTTCAACAACGCTAAACAGAGAATATAGCTAATCCTCTCAATCTTCTCTCGTTCGCCGCGTCATACAGAAATCTGCTTATCTTTTGAGCAGGGCTGGACTAGGACAAAAAAATCGGCCCTGGCATTTTGGCCCAGACTGGCCCACTATATGATCATAAACACCACCCATCTTTGCACGCAATGCATACCAACTCCTATTCCTCAAAACCACTAATGCCATGTAATGAGTGAGTATAGGAACGAGTGAGAGTTAACAGATGAAATAAGTAAAAATTTGACATTTATTAATACTGGTGAACTATACTCCACAGTGGTGAATCCTGAAACAAGCTATAAACTGCATTGGCATAGCAATACCAGTGTTTCTTACAGGATTTTTGGTAAAACTGTAGTGGGTGGACCTCGGTCCCTCTAGGGGGGTTCGGGGGCAGGCTCCCCCGTAAGAAAATGTTGTGCATTTTAATGTTAAATTCATCAATCTGGTGCACTTTGAGAGTTCAAAATTAAAAGCTCCAACCCATATTCAGTGTGCAAATTAAACAAAGAAAAATTCAAACCTCTTTTAGTTACAGTGTCTATTTACATTACACCTACTACATAATAATAGTTATAATATTAATCCAATGACAGTAATAGCCATATTTTGTAAAACAAATGCACTAAAAAATAAAGAAAACTTTCATAATGAGTTTTTTACCAATTTCTACACTTGAAAGAGATAAGCACATGATCTTTTATTTTGACGCAAACTGCATCAAGCTTTTATTTTGGCGGAAAACATGGTTTACAAACGCCTCTCATTAAATCTCTAGTGGATTGTGGTAATCGTCAACTATGCAGATGTGGAAATAATCGGTAACTGGGTTATGGGTTCCTACACTCATGACATAGCCTAAGTGTTTTGAAAGTAGTTCTGCTTACCGCGGACTCTACACTTTCTCGTCTCTCTCCTGATCCTCCTCACCATCATCATCTTCTGCCGCTGGATGAAGGGCAGAAAACATATATTTTGACACAGTTTACAGTGTCTGCTTTAAGGGCCTGTTTCTATTTTTTCATGCTATTTCTCTGCACATTCCTTGCGTTTCTTCTCCATCTCGCTGACTATTTTGACAGATACACACTGACACTGCTGCACGCTCACTCACTCGTTTAAAGCTGTGATTGGGCCAGCCCAGTGTCAATCAAGGAAAGAGCCAATGGGCCGCTGATCTACATGTTTCATGGGCTGGTCTGTCAGAAAAAAAATAAAAATAACGCTGACTTTTTTTGACCAATGCATTACACCGGCACAAACCCAGCGCCGCCAATTAAGCAAAACAAAACAAAACGAATGGGCCGCCGATGTACAATTTTTATGGGCCGTTTAAAAGAAAAGAAAAAATAGTAATTAAAAAAATGATGTATGTGTATGAGATGTATCGGCCCACAAAGCACGTCGGCCCACTGGGAAAGTGCCGGGATGCCCAATGGCCAGTCCAGCCCTGGGTTTGAGTACGATGTTCTGCAAATCATATTGCTTTTTTGCCGGGAATATTATATAAAACAAACTGTAGATGGACATTTTTTTCCCGCTATTCCCTATTTGAAGGGATTTAAAATTGCGTTAATTGGCCTATTGGTGGACCTTTAGTAATTTTGACACTTCAACCTTAACTTTTTTATTCAGTTTTATTTCCTGACGAAGACCCTTTGGGTCGAAACGTTGTTTATTTGAATGAGTGGCAGTGTGCCGATTCTTGTTTATTTTGAGTTAGTTGCTACAGCCACATTTCTATTTTAGATACAATTTAAAGTGCCCCTGTTATGCTAATTTAAAGGCTTTTAAAGTGGGTCAAAGATGATTATCCATTATTTTATTAAGTTATGTTTAATGCCGTCCTCATGAGTGTGTGTCCCATTTACTGCTGGAATCTTTCAGTCACATGTTTACTGTAATAATATAAACTGTAAGCTTACAAAACTATTTCAAACTTTCACATTAGATTTTGTGAGGCCAACAACAAAGCTCAACAAACTTTCCTTTTAGAGTTAAAGGCTTATAAATCACAAAACTACTTAATCTAAAACATTTACATTTATTCATTTAGCTGACGCTTTTTATAACATTAATAATCATTAATATAACATAAAAAACATTAATAATCCTGATGTTTGGCTCACAATTATACCGTGAGTAATCTGTAGTGTCGCAGATTAATATCAGTCGTCTGCAGAAGCGCGGCCAACTCTCTAACGCAGAGAACATCGCTTTCATGTGGACAGTGATGAATAAAAACACAATTACATTTAGGTTTTGTGTGGAGCGAGACTGATCTACACGTCCATTAGGTGTGAAACACTGAGAGTGTGTAATCGCTTGATCTCAGATCTCAGACACTTAGTGAGATTAAACACACGAAAACCTTCAGAATGAAGATCTTTAAACAGCGCTCACTGAGAACATGTAAACTACACATGTAAACTAGAGTCAAAACTTGAAGCACTTTATGAGGTCCACAAACACTATATAAACTCAAACATGCATGTTATGATGGTTTTATTGACATCAAACTGTTAAAATTATCCAAGTTACTATAGATTTGAACCTGTTCTGACACTTAAACTACTGATGAAGTTGATTCAGTCGAATATTATGGTTTATGCATCTATTTTACACTGAGTGATAGATGCTGTTCAGATACAGTGAACAGTAAAAAGTGTTGCTTTAACTAAAATTAAACTATTATTAAATGAATCCGGTAGCGGAAACATAAAACATAAATATTAGATAAAAACTTAAACGGAAAATAGAAATGTTGCCATACTAAAGCATTAAAATTACTAAAACTAAATCTGTAATAAAGCCTTATAAAAGCACCAAATAATAATGAAAGCATGTAACGAAATTACTAAAACTAAAATTAAAATGAAACTTAACATTTAAAAGCCAACTTAAAATATTAATAAATCAATATTAACAATAATATATAAATAAAAAATGAAGATAAAATAAAGCATAAGTATTAGATGTAAAATAGACATGTTGCCATGGCAACTAACTTAAAATAAGTTTCAGTACTAAAACTACAAACTACAAAAATTGTAATAATTAATTAAATAAAAATAAAAACTACTAATGACAAAAGCACATAATAAAATTACCAAGACTTCGTAATCGAGGTTAAACATTTTTTTTATATAAAAATATTAATAACTAAATATTAACAAATACCATGTAATGGTATAAATAACAAATAATATAAATACCATGAATGGTGTTTATATATAAATATTCATCAAAAAAATAAATGTTTGATAAAAACTTAAATGGAAAGTAGAAATGTTGCCCTGGCAACTAACTGAAATAAAATAAGTTTAAGTACTAAAATTATTGAAACGGAAATATAAATAAATAAAAGCTATATGCTAATGTTAAATAAAAAACTAGTTATGACAAAAGCACATAAGGGAAAACAGAGTACAGAACGAATACATGAAATAAAAGGTTTAGGTACTAAAATTAATATAACTGAAATTAAAATATATATATATATATAAAAAAAACTTAGTGCGTAACAAAAATTTTAAAAGTTTATATGAAAACTGAATTTTTTTTGATAAAATATAAAAATACAATTATATATGAATTATTTATTATAATAATTATAAAATATCTAATTTAAAATATTTTTAAATATACATATTATACATATATAAATACTATAATACAGTGCAATATATACATATATACAGTATACATACATACATACATGAAAATAAAATACCTGAATAAAAGCACTGTGTTATTTGTACTGTTTGCACTCAGTTTGTCCAGGTTTGTCATGATGTGGAATCATGGGAAAATGACAAGCTTCATCATCAGTTGTATGAATGCGCAGGCCGACTCGTCTCGGCATCACAGCAGTCGATCGTAACGATGTTACGTTACCCATGGTGCTTTTCAAGGGGAGCGTAATTGAGGCGATTGTGACTGTGACTGATGTTCCCGAAGAGTGTTTCGGACCTGCTGATGATGTGTGGCCACATTCACATCTCCATCATGTGTGTGTCGCTCGACCTACAGAAACTATTACACTGCAGGGACAAAGAGTTTTTGGCAGATGAGATCAGTGACTGTGTGAGTCTGTGCACAACATGCTGAATTCATCCTCTCTGACCGTGTGCATCATTCTCAGCATCCTCTGACTCTGCAATGCATTTGCATTTATATATTCTGACATGCTAATGCTAGGATCTTAATGCGCCGTCATACATCACTCGACTATCATCCCATGTTCAGGCATTTGTCTTTGCCGCGTCAGAAATTCATTACAGCACTGGAGGTCGAGGCTGTCTAGTGTAATTATATTACTTTGACACGATGCATGGTGAACATGAGTGTGTACGACTGTAGTTAATGCCAAACTAATGTCACTCGCTAATGTTTTCAAACAGAGAATACGGCTGCAAGCACAAACCCTGGAAGACAGAAAACACCGAGCTGATCGTATCACTTCATTATTATTAAAACTGACGAAACTCCAACAAATCTGTGCAGTGCAATGCAGTTATTCATCTAAATGTAAAATGCTGTTCAGGAATTATTGCATTTTTGAGTGACCGGCGGCTTGTTCTGGCTGGTTATGTCAAATCTGCTAAAACCTTGAACTAGTTCACAAATGTGGAAATGCTGGAAAATCCAAGGTGGAAATGAATTGGATATAAGTAGGGTCAGGAATCAGATACTTGAGGTCAGGAATCGAATATTTGTTATAAAATTAAAATTTCAATTCCTCTTATCGATTCCTTTGTGAGCATTTCAATATGACTTTAAACCATTAAAGCGTGAGACGACTCTGTATTCTGTTCTCATGTGTATCAGTATATCGGATCCGTGCAGCTCTTAAAGTGACAGTAGCCTAATATTCCTGCTCTATAATAACGCTGATATTCCCTCTCTATAATAACGCTGATATTCCCGCTCTATAATAACGCTGATATTCCCGCTCTATAATAACGCTGATATTCCCTCTCTATAATAACGCTGATATTCCCGCTCTATAATAACGCTGATATTCCCTCTCTATAATAACGCTGATATTCCTGCTCTATAATAACGCTGATATTCCCTCTCTACTGATATTCCCGCTCTATAATAACGCTGATATTCCCGCTCTATAATAACGCTGATATTCCCGCTCTATAATAACGCTGATATTCCCGCTCTATAATAACGCTGATATTCCCGCTCTATAATAACGCTGATATTCCCTCTCTATAATAACGCTGATATTCCCGCTCTATAATAACGCTGATATTCCCTCTCTATAATAACGCTGATATTCCCGCTCTATAATAACGCTGATATTCCCGCTCTATAATAACGCTGATATTCCCTCTCTATAATAACGCTGATATTCCCGCTCTATAATAACGCTGATATTCCCTCTCTATAATAACGCTGATATTCCCGCTCTATAATAACGCTGATATTCCCTCTCTACTGATATTCCCGCTCTATAATAACGCTGATATTCCCGCTCTATAATAACGCTGATATTCCCGCTCTATAATAACGCTGATATTCCCGCTCTATAATAACGCTGATATTCCCTCTCTATAATAACGCTGATATTCCCTCTCTACTGATATTCCCGCTCTATAATAACGCTGATATTCCCGCTCTATAATAACGCTGATATTCCCTCTCTATAATAACGCTGATATTCCCGCTCTATAATAACGCTGATATTCCCTCTCTACTGATATTCCCTCTCTATAATAACACTGATATTCCCTCTCTATAATAACGCTGATATTCCCTCTCTATAATAACGCTGATATTCCCGCTCTATAATAACGCTGATATTCCCTCTCTACTGATATTCCCTCTCTATAATAACGCTGATATTCCCTCTCTACTGATATTCCCGCTCTATAATAACGCTGATATTCCCGCTCTATAATAACACTAATATTCCCGCTCTATAATAACGCTGATATTCCCACTCTATAATAACGCTGATATTCCCTCTCTATAATAACACTGATATTCCCGCTCTATAATAACGCTGATATTCCCACTCTATAATAACGCTGATATTCCCTCTCTATAATAACACTGATATTCCCGCTCTATAATAACGCTGATATTCCCTCTCTATAATAACGCTGATATTCCCACTCTATAATAACGCTGATATTCCCTCTCTATAATAACGCTGATATTCCCGCTCTATAATAACGCTGATATTCCCTCTCTATAATAACGCTGATATTCCCTCTCTATAATAACACTAATATTCCCGCTCTATAATAACGCTGATATTCCCTCTCTATAATAACGCTGATATTCCCGCTCTATAATAACACTAATATTCCCGCTCTATAATAACGCTGATATTCCCTCTCTATAATAACGCTGATATTCCCTCTCTATAATAACGCTGATATTCCCGCTCTATAATAACGCTGATATTCCCTCTCTATAATAACGCTGATATTCCCGCTCTATAATAACACTAATATTCCCGCTCTATAATAACGCTGATATTCCCGCTCTATAATAACGCTGATATTCCCGCTCTATAATAACGCTGATATTCCCTCTCTATAATAACGCTGATATTCCCGCTCTATAATAACACTAATATTCCCGCTCTATAATAACGCTGATATTCCCTCTCTATAATAACACTGATATTCCCGCTCTATAATAACGCTGATATTCCCACTCTATAATAACGCTGATATTCCCTCTCTATAATAACACTGATATTCCCGCTCTATAATAACGCTGATATTCCCTCTCTATAATAACGCTGATATTCCCACTCTATAATAACGCTGATATTCCCGCTCTATAATAACGCTGATATTCCCGCTCTATAATAACGCTGATATTCCCGCTCTATAATAACACTGATATTCCCGCTCTATAATAACGCTGATATTCCCTCTCTATAATAACGCTGATATTCCCGCTCTATAATAACGCTGATATTCCCTCTCTATAATAACGCTGATATTCCCGCTCTATAATAACGCTGATATTCCCGCTCTATAATAACGCTGATATTCCCTCTCTATAATAACACTGATATTCCCTCTTTATAATAACGCTGATATTCCCTCTTTATAATAACGCTGATATTCCCGCTCTATAATAACGCTGATATTCCCGCTCTATAATAATGCTGATATTCCCGCTCTATAATAACACTAATATTCCCGCTATAATAACGCTAATCAAACAACAGAAGACAGAGAAAAATCACTCGTTCTTCACTGAATAACTTTTGTAACTATATTTGTAATGTATATTGCATTTATAAACTGCTGTGTTATTTTACATTTGATTACAGTTCTGAACCTGAAAATCTTAAAACTCTGTTTATTTCAATCGTATCTTTGTTCAGTTGTGTCTATTTGTTGTGATTGGTAATTTTTTATTTGTTCTTTTTTAACCCTCTGGAGTCTGAGCGGTTTTCTGGGCCCTGGAGGTGTTCTGACATGCTCTGACATTTGTGCTTTTTTCAGTTATTTATAAACATGTTAATGGCAAAGGTGTAAATTCACTCTATATAGCACAAACAGGGCTACCAAAATATGTGATCACCATGCATGTAGATGTTTGTATTTTTAAGAGAATAATGTTTATGCGTGGTTATTGAAAAAAATAAAAATGAAAGTTGCTGAAATAAGACCACAAAACTCATAATAAATATGTGTCAATAAGACTTTTGAATAATGGATGTTGTTCCTTCGAGTTCTGGCTTCAAAATTATGTGAAAATAGTCTTGCTTTATCATTCACATAAAACAATACATTGATTTAAATTGATGTAAAACAGGTTTTGCTTGGAAAGCCAATATGCGAGGGGGGCGTGAAAGAGGAGTGGTTTACACCTTAGAATACAATGTCCCACCCACTCTGCATAATGACTCTGCATAATGAGCCATGCATTCAGGTGTGACACTGACTGAGCCACAATGCAAGGACAAAAGATATATTTAGAAGAAGACTTATATTGACCATTTAAGATTTTGCTTACATCTATCTTGTAAATATGTTTTGCTATTTTATTAAAAAGGTTACAATTACAACAATAATTACAATTTCAACAATATTTCAAGTGCACTCTTTCTTTGTAAAAAAAAAATGATTATAGGCCTACATTTTATCTATGTATTCATTAGTTTGAATATAGCCAACATTGGAACAGCTAACATCTTAGTTGATGACTTTATTTTTGACAAAAATAGTATTTTATATATATAGAAATTGCTAAACAAAAGCTTATTTGATGTGGCAGTATATTCTACAGTAAAAACTGTTCTCAAATCTAGTCAACAAAATGTTGTCTTTCATATTTCGCCTGACTGTAACGTTGTTTTTATGAAATATTAGGGCATATAAATGTTAATTTGCAGTTTAATACGTTGCTTATACAAATAGCCTACATTTTATTTCAACATATTTCAGTCGATTTTTACTCATCTCAGTATAGCAATACAGTTTGCTAAAACATCATCATTCATTCACACATGCGATTTAAATTTAAACTGTCTTTTTGCGAGCTGTGGTAAACAGCGCGCATCTCTGCCGTTCATTCATTCACAAACAGAAACCCGATTCACGTGAGAAGGAAAAAAACTTACTAGTATTCCTCAGCTCGCTCCTCGATATACCCGCACTTCTGAGGTACATTTTTCATTATTATTATTCCTCACAGCGCTGCGAGACGGTGTAAACAAGTAATGATCTGAATAAACTTGTGTTTCTCGAGCTGATATGGGGGCGTTCACAGGATTGCGCGGATTGCCTCAGTCATTTGCGTTTGAATAGCGTGCGCTCTCCGTGGGCGGAGTCACATTACATCTGAATCAGCTGTAATGAGCTCGACTGGAATCGCTCTCTTTTAATACAGATTTCACAAGATGAGAATATTTGTTTTTTATATAAATTACTTCATTTAAAAGAAGAGAATTCAAGCTTCATGCCTGTGTGTCTGTATGCCTGTTTGACTGAGTATTCGCTGAGTTATTGTTCATTTTCGGACGCGTTTCAGAATGGACTACACTGACAGAGAGAAGGCAGAACTCGCTTCGTGTTTATTTTTCTTTATTTGGCAAAAAGCACAACACTTTGTTTTTATTGTGAGTATACACAAAAATAATACACATTTAACAGAATCGATTGATGTATGAAACTTGTTTGTAAAATCAAAGTCAAAAGAGAATTTCGGGTCTCAATTCAACTGATAAGGAAAAAAGCGAGCAGATCACGCCGGCGTGATTGCCGACCTCAGAGGGTTAATAACTGAGTGTTTACTTTATATATGTCTTTATACTTTATATGTCTTTAATAATGCTTGAAGTTTATATTAGTTCGACTGGTTGATCTTCTATGGTGTTTTTAAACCGCAGGCAAACGCTCCTTGTGTAAGAGTTCTTTAACCTGTTGACTTTTGTTCATGATATTCAGATGCAATTAAATGTTTTGCAATAAGACTAAATCTGATCAATCTTTTTTACCTTATTGGAATCGAAATTAGTAATCAATAAGAATCGGAATCATTAAACTTCAAACGATAACTCTAGATATAAGTGGTTTCTGCTGTTCAGTTTATCAGTGTGAATTTATCCGCAACACACACGATACTGAGTTTTGAATGACAAGAAAAGGAATTTACTGATTGCAAATCAAAGAGATTCACACAAAATCTGAAGCAGCACGACTGTTTTCTACACTGATAATAATCATAAATGTTTCTTGATCATCAAATCCTCATATTAGAGTGATTTCTGGAGGATCATGTGACACTGAAGACTGGAGTAATGATGCTGAAAATTCAGCTTTGATCACAGGAATAAATTACACTTTATTAGATATTCACATAGAAAACAGATGATTTACATTGGAATAATATGTCAATATTTTTACTGTATTTTTGATCAAATAAATGCAGTCTTGGTGAGCAGAAGAGACTCTTTTAAAAACACCACAAACTTTTGCTCGGTGGTTTAGCTGGTATTGTCTTCAGGCGTGATCAGCTCAGCTTCTCGGTGGCCGAGCTTGAGGGAAAAATTGAATTTGGCACATTGTAAATTCGTATAATCCTGTCCAAAGTATTATCTGGTTTAGTCACAAAGCCAGTCTGCGGATTTTCTCCAGTTTGAGGCCTCGGCCGTCTTAGTCTCGTCCACTGGGAGCGATCGCACAAAATCCTGTGATGGGATGGATGGACCATACATAATAGAGCAGATGAAGGAGTGAAAATCATCTGGGCTCGTGATAAATGAGCTTCTGCTCGTCCAAAATGGTGTTTTATTAGCTAATGGATTAGAGGTCCAGTCCTGCGGTGCTGGTCCACTTGCATATTGATGATTTCCTCCATGCACTCACTCATACTGTAGCGTACGGGTTTATGATGGAGTGCGGGCATCATTTGTGTGGGAACGTTTCCCATTGAACTCGTTCTACATATCAGATGATTTCTAGCAGCGATTAATGTCTCCCGTGAGAACACTCCCTCTCTGATGGTCCAAACACTGATCAGGAGATTCAGTGCGACTCTGAGAGTTACCTGTGCCGTACATTATTAAACACAGAGGAATTAAGGTGATAAAACAGGAATAAAATAATGTGCTGTAATTCAGATTTCTGGTAAAACAAGGAACTGATGGAAATATAACTTTTAGAAATGAGTATTTCTACTGTGAAGTTTGGAAGACTATTTTACAGGAATATTCACATCTATCTGTCTATCTATCTATCTATCTATCTATCTATCTGTCTATCTATCTGTCTATCTATCTATCTATCTATCTATCTATCTATCTATCTATCTATCTATCTATCTATCTATCTATCTATCTATCTATCTATCTATCTATCTATCTATCTATCTATCTGTCTGTCTGTCTGTCTGTTTACCTTCAACTATCTTCATTGTTTCAGCTTGATAAACTGCTCTTCTAGTTAAAAATGATAATTTTATGAACTTTACTTGCCAGAAACAATGTCTATCTCTCTGTCTTTCTCTATCTATCTATCTATCTGTATGTCTGTCTATCTATCTGTCTGTCTATCTATCTGTCTGTCTATCTATCTATCTATCTATCTATCTATCTATCTATCTATCTATCTATCTATCTATCTATCTATCTATCTATCTATCTATCTATCTATCTATATGCCTATCTCTCTGTCTTTATCTGTCTATCTGTCTTTATATCTATCTATCTAGGCTATCTATCTGTCTGTCTGTCTGTCTGTCTGTTTACCTTCAACTATCTTCATTGTTTCAGCTTGATAAACTGCTCTTCTAGTTAAAAATGATAATTTTATGAACTTTACTTGCCAGAAACCTTTATTGCAGATCATCCGGTCAGACTTTGGCCACATAACACATTATAGAAAGTGTGATGATCAATTTGTTCAGATCTTTTTTCTGGTTGTTCCTTCATTACATCCTCCTGCTCATTTAAAGTAAAACACTGCATTCATTGTGAGTGAAGAGTAATGGGCCTGTGCTTTAGATTCCAGATATCCATTAAATGTTTCTGTTTGGTCAATTGTACGTCCATTGTGCAAATAAAAGTGCATCAGTAATGGAAAATCATTCGTCTGTATTGTAATGCAGATGCTTCGTCTTTAAACTGAATTCTGAGGCTCCACAAAAGTGCCAGCGAACATCGATCTTACGCAGAGGAAAATAAATAGCGTGTTGCTGCAACTCTTTATTTCAGTTGTTCTGACAGAGACGACACGCAGGAAAACATGACTTTATAATGGAATGAGTTTGTCTTACTCTCTGCCTGAGTGCACTGAGACTGCTGGAGTACTGGAGGAGATACGTGTGTGTGTGTGTGTGTGTGTGTGTGTGTGTGTGTGTGTGTGTGTGTGTGTGTGTGTGTGTGTGTGTGTGTGTGTGTGTGTGTGTGTGCGCGTGTGAGTGTGTGTGCGTGAGTGTGCATGAGTGTGTGTGTGCGTGTGTGTGTGTGTGTGTGCGTGTGTGTGTGTGTGTGTGTGTGTGTGTGTGCGTGTGTGAGTGTGCGTGCGTGCGTGTGTGTGTGAGTGTGTGTGCGCGTGCGTGCGTGTGTGTGTGTGTGTGAGTGTGTGTGTGCGCGTGCGTGCGTGTGTGTGTGAGTGAGTGTGTGCGTGTGTGTGTGCGTGTGTGTGTGTGTGTGTGTGTGTGTGTGTGCGTGTGTGTGAGTGTGTGTGTGTGCGTGCGTGAGTGTGCATGAGTGTGTGTGTGCATGTGTGTGAGTGTGCATGCGTGAGTGTGTGTGTGTGTGTGTGTGTGTGTTTGAGTGTGTTTGAGTGTGTGTGTGCATGTGTGAGTGTGTGTGTGTGTGTGTGTGTGTGTGTGTGTGTGTGTGTGTGTGTGCGTGCGTGCGTGCGTGCGTGTGCGTGTGTGTGTGTGCATTCGTGAGTGTGTGTGTGTGTGTGTGTGTGTGTGCGTGCGTGTATGCGTGTGAGTGTGTGTGTGTGTGAGTGTGTGTGTGTGTGCATGTGTGTGTGTGTGTGCCTCAGTAATATTGATATTAGCCTCAGTAATAGCTGGTATTATGTTGTGTCTGTATTCCCACAGTCTCTCTTCACTAGAGATGCAATTGATAAGCAGCATAAACACATTTACAATTCCGATGGCAAAAGGCCAGTGTCTCATTTCCATAAAAGTGCAAGAGAAGAAAACATCTGGTGCTGCTGTAGATGCTGTGACCAGCTTTATAAATCTGAAGGAGTAATATCTAACATTAATGCAGATCTGTTGACCTCACACCTGTACGGTTCGGGTGTGTGTTCTGTGACGCCAGGGATGTGATCATGTGTGTGAAATAAAGATCATTACAGAACTTTTTTAATATATTCTTGCAGACTTCACCTGTCAATCATCGTTAGAATAAAGTCCAAGGTTATTATTGACAACAAAAGTATTATGAACAATCCCTTTTTAGTTAGATGTACACTACCAGTCAAAGGTTTTGGATCGATAAGATTAGAATTTTAATCAAATAAACGCAGCCTTGGTGAGCAGAAGAGACTTCTTTTAAAAACTTTTGACTGGTAGTGTGTGTTTCCATCAGCACTGAGTGAAGAGTGTTATGGAGCCGTCACTCGTCCAGCATGTTCTCTTCTCGGGCCACATTAGGGATGCTTATGCTTCTGACGTTTTACTGCGGCGAAATGTTCGAATGTGACACAGCCCACACGGTTTCCACGGTTACCGTTCTCGAGAAGAGAGCGGATAACAAACCTCCATCTGTTCTGCTGTATTCATCACACATGCCCACGACCCATTTCCCCAAAACTTCATCTGCCAACTCGCAGTTCATTAGTGAATACTGCAAGCATCAGTTAAAACTTCTCTTCTCCTCTACATTGTGCTGCATCATTAATCACTGTCTCTTCCAGAGCGCTCGGCTCCTGCCTGCCAGAGACCGTCAGAAACCCACTGGATGCTTCTACCACTACAATCCTCATTATTCAGCGGCTGGGAACCCAAATGCCACAGTGAAACGGTTTGCTTGCACCAGTCCTGTATCGAGTTCTTCCTCAGACCTGCTAATGGACCATCTCAGAGGAACTGCAGGTGCGCGGCTGTTCAACAGCACTTCACACTCGCGGAGAGACAGATACACTAGCAGATCTGTACATTTTTTTCATTTCTTCGCAAATTGTCACTTTATTATCGTACAGTTCTTTATATGAAGTTGGATATATCCTCACTGAAAACCTATGCAATGTGAAGTGTGTACAGAAAGTATGTATTGGTATCATTTATCATTGGTGTCTCAGTGCGCCTGGTAAAATGCTCTCATTCTCCCAGCCACAATGAAAAGCTAAAAGAAGTTATAAAATATGAGAAATGTGGTGTGTCTCTTAAAGGTGTCCTCCATTCCAACTATCTCCTGTAAATCAGTATTCTTCCACAGGTATCACCATCCCATTCAAGCACAAATTCTGATCTCACAGTTGTGAAGCCCTCAGTGGGTAAATGTGATTATAATGACAGACGCCACCATTTGGTGATTATAGTGAATTATCTGGGTTTATAAGGAAAATGGGCAAAAGGTTCGGGGATTCCCACATGATCGCTGTGTGTAGGTTTCGTTGTTGTTATATTTGATTGACCGATGATTTGATTCTACGAATTCGATTTCTATTACCTTGTCAATGAATTGTGAACTTTTGATTTCATTCTGACTGACTGAAAGGTGTGGGGTTGTTTCGAAGCCTCGGCACAGTACGACACATTAACTTCAACTGTTTCAGTTCCACGAAGCCTTGATTTGCCCACCTGGTCACACTGAATGCATCTCTATAGCACACATTGTGTTTATAGTGCAATTTATACGCGAAAATGAGTTTTTACGTGCATATGATGCGCATGGGTAGGTTTAGTAGTGGTGTGTGGTGCGTTTGGTTAGGATTAGTGGTGTGTGGTGCATGTGTATTACATACAATAAAGTGTGTATCATATGCACGTAAAAACAAATTTTCGCATATAAATTGCACGATAAACACAATGCGTGCTATACAGACTCATTTTCATGAGATCAGGCTGAATTATCGTACAGTTCTTTATATAAAATTGGATATTTAAGTATGTACATATGTTACATGTCTGTTTGTTTCTGGACTTCCTTCCGTGTTCATGTTGTTCAGTTTCCCGCCACTGCTTGTTTCCATGGTTACCGTCTTCATTAGTTCATTTGGTTCACCTGTGTTGTGTTAGTCAGTGCTCCTGTTTGTCACTATGGTCACAAATTGATTTGAGTTTTCTGTTCAGGTGTGTGTTGTCCATTATCTCCTTTGCTCATGCATTCATGTTTAAATCAGTCCCTTGTCTCGCATTATTTCAGATCATCAGTGATATGTGGTTGTATGTTTCCTTGTTATATTGAATTAAAGTCTCCTTTAGTATCTCCTCCGTCGTGCGCTTGATTACAGCCACCTGACCCGTGACACATACAGTATACTTGCATTGATTACTTGGACGTTGCATCTCACTATTATTGCACAGCTCTAATCTGATAAATGCAACTATAAGACAAAAAGATATTAATATATTATGAACATCATGATTTTCTTTATCTGATTCTTCAGGTCACAGTGTAAAATCCTTTACAGTATCTTAATATGAGTAGTTCAAATGAAAATTGTGACGTTATGGTGAGTAAAGTTTTTATTGTCGAGTTTGATATTCCTGCTTGAAGTCTTTTCGAGTGAGCGTTTGGTTTATGGTGCGTTTCACTGGTAGATTACAGGTTATAGAGTGCGTCATATTTTCTTTGACCTTTTTTAGCTTGTACTTCTCCAGTCTGCTTCTGTCATAATCGATTCACTCCCCTCGGTGTCATTTGAGAGTTGATAAATCATATACGCTGGCGGTTTTAGCCTGAGAATATGTGAGAGACTCTGATCTGAGGTATAAAGAGACTGACTGAGCTTCATGAGCTCGTATCTGCTGCTCTTTTGTGAAAGTGTGGCACATTACCGTGTTTCTACTGTATTTTTTATGGGTGTTTTTTTTTTTTTTTGAAGGCTCATAAAAGTGTGAAAGTGTAACACAGTTGTTGTTTTTTTGCATATTTGAAATATCATCATTTATTTTATTTTAGTTTGGAGGCTTGTGAAAGTGTGAAATTTAATTGTTTTTGCATATTTATTTTATTTTATCATTTAATTTTATTTTATTTTGGAGACTTATAAAAGTGTGTACTTTTTTATGGTTGTTATTTTTATTTTATTTTGTGGGCTCATAAAAGTATGAAAGTGTGACATTTAATTGTTTTTGCATAATTATTTTTATTTGACTTATTTTGGAGGCTTCTAAAAGTGTGACAGTTTTTGTATATTTTGTAAAGCTGTTATTTATTTATTTTTTTTACTTTTTTTGAAGGCTCACAAAAGTGTGTGTGTGACATTTAATTGTTTTTGCACATTTATTTTATTTTTGTTTATTATATTTATTTTGGAGGCTTATAAAAGTGTGACAGTTTTTTGTATATTTTGTATGGTTGTTGTTTTATTTCATTTTGATTTTTACATTTTTTTGCGGGGGCGGGGGCGGGGGAGGGGGAGGGGGGGGCTTATAAAAGTGTGAAATGCTTGCTGCATTTTCCATCCTGTGGAAACAGAGCTTTTTCACTTTGTATTGTCTTTAACCAAACAGATGCTGTGAGGACTCATTAATGTTAGAAGCTCAGACGCTGCGGGACGGTTTACATGCTGAAGCGTATTAGGGTTAGTTGATCGTTGAAATCACTAACACTAACTATGATCTCTAGTACTAATAATGATGGACTCGTATTGAGATTACGATCTGTTTTTGGTTCATTTTACTGTTTCTCTCAGCAAATGGTGTGTGTTTGCTGGTGTGATGGTGTTGTTTGTGTTGAAACACAATCTGTTTCTCGTTTCAGTCCAAACCTGGTGTCAGTGTGGAGCCGCTGGGGTGACAGGTTGTTTCTTCAAGCTCAAATAAACATCAGAAGCAAAGCAGAAAACCTGCTCGTATGCTTCTACCAGCAGTTTGTCTTCAGTTAGCTGCTCTTTTCTAGTTTTACAGGCTTAAAAAGTGTGAAAGTGTGCCTCATTTCAGGTTTTTTAGCATATTTTGTATGGGTGTTCTTATTTTATTTTATTTTATTTTATAAATGAATCTGCGTTGTCATGATGTCACTTTCCTAGAGTCACATGACATTTACATCTCAGGTGATTGGCTCAAAATAAAGCTGTATCTGAGAATGGACTCACTGTAAAAAGTGATCAGTTGACTTGACTTAAAAAAATTGAGGAAACCCATTGCCTTAAAATTATTAAGTAAATAAACTTCATGCTTAATCAAAAAAATGAAGTAATGTGGAATTGTCAAGTTTTTTTCAATGAAGCATTACGTTTAGTTACTGTCTGTACAGTAAACTGTCTACGTTTGCGGTTTATTTACTCTCCCGCAGCGTCTGAGCTTCTAACATTAATGAATCCTCTAGAGATGCACCGATTGATCGGCTGGTGACCGGAATTGGCCGATTTTCACGTGATCGGCCGTAACCGGCGACCGGCCGGTCAGTCTGACAAATGCCGATTTTATGCCGGTCAAATGCACTCAGGCGCCGCATGATTATCGCGCAACATCAGCATCACACGTGCACACGGAGCACATGTAGAAAACCTCGTGAATTACGTCCGTTCAGACCGCAAGCGCGTATTTTTTTTCGGCGTGCATGTTAATTCACAACGGAAGCAGGAGCAGCGCTTGAGCGTCAAGCAGGAGCGTCGCGAGCAGTGAAGCGCGTGTTTCGGCGCCGAGTCTATTTGCTGCACTGCTCGCGCTCAATTAAAGGGAAAGCACACTTTTGATGGAAAATAGCCTAAATAGGGTTTCACAAAAAAAGTGCCCAAAATGCACAGAATTTGCGTGTTTTAACAAGAACTGGAGTAGGCTATGTCAGAAAAGAAAACAAAGACTAATATTTATAGAAAATGTACCCATTTAAACTTGTTTTATTATTCAGTTTGTACAAGTGATTGCAATGGGCCTGTGTGTGTGTGCTTTGAGAAATATCATACTGCAAGGCTATATTTATTTTATTTTTTATTTATATATTATTTTATTGCCATTCCCTGTTTTCATACAGACGTTTCGTTTGCTAAATACATATATATATATAAAATTATTGGATATTGAATGTGAAAAGGAAATGGTTCTTCCACAACACTGCACTTTAGATGTGTGTGAACTATGCAAATTGTAAAATGTTTTATTACAGAAATGATATAAAATAAATATTTGTGTGTGCTGTAAAGTGGTTAGAAAAAATGAAATCGGAATCGGCTAAAATCGGTATCGGCAGGTCAAACTTACTGAAAAATCGGAAATCGGAATCGGCCCAGAAAATTGTAATCGGTGCATCTCTAGGTCCTCAAAGCATCTGTTTGGTTAAAGAAAAAGCTCTGCGTTTCCAAAATAAAATCAAATAAAACAATAAAGTGTCACACTTTTAGACAAGCCTCTTCTCTGTCTGTTTTTAAATCGCTTCTTAAAACCCAGCTTTTCTCCTTGGCCTTTAGACACCTTGATATTTTATTTTATTTTTTTACTGTTTTTATGGTATGTTTATTTTTTCCCCTCTCTTGATTTGTTTTATCCATATTATATGCTTTACATAAAGTATATATTTTGTGTTTTTTGCTTCTTTTTTTCTGAACAGCACTTTGGTCCAGTTCAGTTGTTTTAAAGTGCTTTATAAATAAAGTTTGATTTGATTTGATACTTCATATTACGGCAGTGGGTTTCCTCAGTTTCTTTAGTACAGGTGCGTGAACTGAACACTGGAGCGCAGCTAGCATTGAGATGAATGTGAATGTGAAGGTTATCTCTCTCCAGACATTAAGGTCTTCCCGTGTTTCCGAGCAGAAATGCATGCGCAGAGTTGCAGAGCTCTTGTAATTGTCCTGTCGTGTTTCAGCGTTTCAGAGGCCGTCACGGTTCAGTTCTTCAGCGTTTCGTCATTATTGTAAAGCTGGTCATTATGCCAACCATCTGCTCCACATTGGAGATGAGCTCTTGTCGTGTTTCTGCTGATGGCGTCGTATCAGTCGGGCCCTGGAGCCCGTCCAGAGACACACTTCAGGATTCAGGGCTCTCAGGAGCTTTGGACTGAAACCACTGATGAGGAACATAATGAATCGAGCACTTGACGCTCCACACAGTCTGTGTTTATGTGTTGTTCACTGGTTCATGTACAGTATGTTCACGTTACAGTTCAAGACGGCGTGAAGCAGAAGTTGCGCTAGTGTTTTCCTCCCTGTTGTGCCGTACACACACAAACACACACATCCCTCATGCACACTATGTAAAACTGATGGGGATTTTAACGGTAAAACACTGGAAAAATGTTAATTGGTTAACAAAGTTTCTGTTCTATATACGGTGAATAACTGTGATAGATCTAACCGTATACATTTAATGCAGTAAAATACCGTTAACTGTACAGTTTTTGGAAGTGATTGACATTCCCTCAGTTCCCTGCATGACACTTTACATTTGATGTATTTCTGTTGAAATAACTCTTTCTTCATAGTTTTTCTGATCAGTTATATACATTAGGGTTTATGTTACATTTAATGTTGTTTAATTAATGTTTATTTCATGTAATGTTACCTTAATGGTGTTCAGTGTTTGCGTGAATGACGCTGTGCAGCTTCTGTATATTAATATTAACTTGTGATTGTGATGAGCTTTGATTGATCATGTGACTCTCATCACCACTGTGATTGGTGGTTGTCAGTGTATTACAATGGTACAAAACAGATATTAGTACTTCAAAAGATTGGTAAATCAATATTATGTCAGATAATTAAAAAAAATGTTTTTACTGTAACTAAGTTAAGGCTGTAAAACCTAAAATGTTGCTACCGTATTTTTTACTGTAAATCTCTGGAAAATTTCACAGCTGCCAGATTTTTTTACCGTAATTTTTTTTACAGTATGCATCATTAGAAAGGGTGGTTCATGTCAAGTGCATTGCATTCTGGGAAACAGCTTTTCAATTATTACCGTGCAGTTTGCCTTCAGATGAGCTGGGTTTGATTTGACGAGTGAAGCTCTTGAAGTGGTTCTCAGAGTTTGGCGTTCTGGTTGCGTGTGTTTCTCAGCCGTATTCCCGCGTGTGTCGGCTCGGTTCTGATCCGCTCGGCGCTGATGCCACACGTTTCCTCCGCCGCACAATCGATAGTCGCCCTCCGGCCTCCGAGAGGAAGATCAAAGATCCCACTCATCGTTTCTGACAAAGTCTCTCTCTCTCCTCTAAATCCTGTGTGTTTTGTTGAACTTTTGAAGCGCTCCACATTCTGCCTCTGCAAAGCCCCCAAAATGGAACTTGAACTAATCAGAAATGTCAGAGCAGAAACCTAAAACATCACTATCTGGCCTCTTTTAAACACATTTTTTCTTTGCCTCTTAGAAGTTTGTGTGTAAAATTGGAAAAACAACAAACTTTAAAGCAACTTAAAGTTTCCAATAAACCGTCTTGTTACAAAAAAACGTCTGTCTCGTGTCAACAACACCAGTACGAGTCCTCCGTAACTCACAATTCCAATGAAAAAACTCAAGGATAAAAAGTTGCCTTTTTTATTTCGTGGTGGAGACAAAAACATTTTTGTTTATTTTATTATTAAAGGTCCCATATTGTCAAAACTGAATTTTTTTCATGTTAACAGAGGTCTAGGGACTATGAAATTACCATATAAGTTTCAAAACAGTCGATCCACAGACAAATGCACACAGACTGCATAAAGTACCCAGCAAACACACGTGGCACATTGCATTTCTGCTATGGCAACGTCGCTGTCTACATGCTCGCAACATTGTAACAGCGTAGAATTGTAAGAAGCGACAGTGCTGTAGCAACGTTGTTGAGCGACATTCAGCAACTGAGAGACGACGTTCTGACAATATTTTGTTTTTTATGCTAGATAGGCCTATAGATATCCCCCATTTAGCATTTTATGTTTTGAGGTTAATTTTTAATTAGTCAGATGTTAGATAATTATATAGTTTATCCTTATTATTATTTAATGGGGTTATCAATAAATTAGCCTAATTATAATCAACACCTGCAAGTGTACACTTTGAAGAGTAAAAATGACAGAAGATTATTAAATTATAATTAAATTATTAATTATAACTTTATTAAACCTAACTGCATATATGGTAATCAAATTGCATTTCCAAAAGTCATACATTTGTGAAAAAAGAAAAAAAAACTAAATAAATGAATATAAGTATAATAAATAAAACATAAAAAGCAAAGATCAGAACATTTAATGAACAAAACTGGTTCTGTACATGGCAAAGGTGTACAATATGGGACCTTTAATATTTTATTGTGGAATTTGAGATAAGCTTACAATTTGGGAGAAAAAAGTCACAGTTACCTATTTTTTGTACGTAAATTCAGAATAAGTGTTATTTTAGTATCAAGATATTATTAATATTTTTAATTCACTTATTTTTTTATTTTACTTAAAGTTTAATCATTTTGTTTTGTTTTTGTCATTTTTATACTTTAAAAAAAAATGTGTCTATTTAGTATTTATTCATTTTAATTTCAATTTTAATTTGAGTTATTTTAGTACATCAAGGTAAACTTAAGGATAATGAGAAATGTTACCTTGGCAAATAACAAAAATGAAATAAGTTTTTTATTATTTATTTCAGTTAATATGTATTATGTTTCAAGCAAAAATATTTTTTATGGTTTTAGTTTTGGTTTTAGTTTCGGTTAACTATAATAACCCTACTCAGAGAGATTTAAACTCAAAATTGGAAAACCAGCAAACAATAAAGCAACTTAAACAACTTAAAGTCTGCAACCAGTGGACTATAACAAAATATTCCTCATGTCGACACCTGTATGATATAAGATGCTCTTTTCCTCCAACATAAATGTCATCATAGTCATCCATATGATTCATGCATCAAATTTCAGAGTTGAAATATGCATGCACCTGAAATATCCATGTAACATAACATTTGAGGGCTCTGGTATCTGTATAAAAAAATCTAATCTTAAACTTAATGTACTGTGTTTATCTAATTGATTTGTCAAGTGTTTGAACTGACAAAAATCATGTTATCTCAACTTTTGGAGATTGTTTTGAGTATTTTAGGGTAGTTTGTCAGTGTATAATGGCATAAGAGTCATATGAACTACTTTAAGTGTGTTTTTGATTATCGCAATATTATCTGTCTTATGTTTTGTATATGACTCTTGTGAAGTGATGTAACGCATGATAACAGCAGCTCATTGTTAATGTTCTATATTCATCTCTGCATACTGCGTCTGTTTGTGTGTTAATGATGATGATCTTCGTCAGTAAAAGCCGCTGATTATAGAGGCTGGTTTCTCTCCCTGCTCTTTTAGCTCGACGTGATCTAATGAAATGCTGTCCTTGCACTTTAATGGAGGGATATTATACCACTCTTCCCCGAGAACGAGGGAAATGATCCTGGGAAAGGTGTGCTTCATACATTAGCTCTGAAGTCTAATGAACAGCCGTGAACTCTGTGTGTGTGCGTACAGTAACACTAATTATGGGCTGTCTGAGCCTCACGCGAGCTGCCCGAGTCTCTTATACTGTATAATGTTTCTGAAGCATTAATTAAGAGTTTAATGTCTCTATAAATGCTCAACAGCATATTTGTGTGCAAAGAGAGCCGAATATGGAACACTCTAAAAAAATCTTGGGTTTTGTTTTCTACCTAAATCCTGGGTTGAGCCTTTTGGGTACATTTTTTTTTTTTCAGTGTTTGGGTAGTTTTTGTGTAACCCAGATCCTGGGTCAGACGTAACAACCCAGTGTTTGGGTAGTTTTTGTGTAACCCAGATCCTGGGTCAGACGTAACAACCCAGTGTTTGGGTAGATTTTGTGTTACCCAGATCTTGGGTCAGACGTAACAACCCAGTGTTTGGGTAGTTTTTGTGTAACCCAGATCCTGGGTCAGACGTAACAACCCAGTGTTTGGGTAGTTTTTGTGTAACCCAGATCCTGGGTCAGACGTAACAACCCAGTGTTTGGGTAGATTTTGTGTTACCCAGATCTTGGGTCAGACGTAACAACCCAGTGTTTGGGTAGATTTTGTGTTACCCAGATTCTGGGTCAGACGTAACAACCCAGTGTTTGTGTTACCCAGATCCTGGGACAGACGTAACAACCCAGTGTTTGGGTAGATTTTGTGTTACCCAGATTCTGGGTCAGACGTAACAACCCAGTGTTTGGGTAGATTTTGTGTTACCCAGATCCTAGGTCAGACGTAACAACCCAGTGTTTGTGTTACCCAGATTCTGGGTCAGACGTAACAACCCAGTGTTTGTGTTACCCAGATCCTGGGACAGACGTAACAACCCAGTGTTTGGGTAGATTTTGTGTTACCCAGATTCTGGGTCAGACGTAACAACCCAGTGTTTGGGTAGATTTTGTGTTACCCAGATCCTAGGTCAGACGTAACAACCCAGTGTTTGGGTAGATTTTGTGATACCCAGATCCTAGGTCAGATGTAACAACCCAGTGTTTGTGTTACCCAGATCCTGGGACAGACGTAACAACCCAGTGTTTGTGTTACCCAGATCCTGGGACAGACGTAACAACCCAGTGTTTGGGTAGATTTTGTGTTACCCAGATTCTGGGTCAGACGTAACAACCCAGTGTTTGGGTAGATTTTGTGTTACCCAGATCCTAGGTCAGATGTAACAACCCAGTGTTTGTGTTACCCAGATTCTGGGTCAGACGTAACAACCCAGTGTTTGTGTTACCCAGATTTTGGGTCAGACGTAACAACCCAGTGTTTGGGTAGATTTTGTGTTACCCAGATCCTAGGTCAGACGTAACAACCCAGTGTTTGTGTTACCCAGATCCTGGGACAGACGTAACAACCAAGTGTTTGGTTAGTTTTTGTGTTACCCAGATCCTGGGTCAGACGTAACAACCCAGTGTTTGGGTAATTTTTGTGTTACCCAGATTCTGGGTCAGACTTAACAACCCAGTGTTTGGGTAGTTTTTGTGTAACCCAGATCCTGGGACAGACGTAACAACCCAGTGTTTGGGTAATTTTTGTGTTACCCAGATTCTGGGTCAGACTTAACAACCCAGTGTTTGGGTAGTTTTTGTGTAACCCAGATCCTGGGTCAGACGTAACAACCCAGTGTTTGGGTAGATTTTGTGTAACCCAGATCCTGGGACAGACGTAACAACCCAGTGTTTGGGTAGTTTTGTGTAACCCAGATCCTGGGTCAGACGTAACAACCCAGTGTTTGGGTAGATTTTGTGTTACCCAGATCCTGGGTCAGACGTAACAACCCTGTGTTTGGGTAGTTTTTGTGTTACCCAGATCCTGGGTCAGACGTAACAACCCAGTGTTTGGGTAGTTTTTGTGTAACCCAGATCCTGGGTCAGACGTAACAACCCAGTGTTTGGGTAGTTTTTGTGTTACCCAGATCCTGGGTCAGACGTAACAACCCAGTGTTTGGGTAGTTTTTGTGTAACCCAGATCCTGAGTCAGACGTAACAACCCAGTGTTTGGGTAGATTTTGTGTAACCCAGATCCTGGGACAGACGTAACAACCCAGTGTTTGGGTAGATTTTGTGTTACCCAGATTCTGGGTCAGACGTAAGAGCCCAGGGGTTGAGTTATTTATCGTGGGCTTGTTGCAACCTCTTCAGGAGAGAGCAGTGCAGCTCCGTCAAATTGGTGCGTGTCTTCGTTAAAATACAGGTTTGTGTAAATTTTATTTATCTATAAATACATCAGTGTTCTCTATATCATTTTATGCAGAGCAACATAAATCCGTAAACTTTAATTCATGTACAGTATTAAGTAAAAAAAAAAAAAAAAAGCTAGTACTATTGTAAAAATTAATCAACCCATTATGCTGGGTAAACCCAATCAACCCAACTGGGTAAAATTACTGGGTAAAATTAACCCAACATGTGTTCTGTCCTATATTTACCCAGCTCTTGGGTTGTTTTTAACCCAGTTTTTTTTTAGAGTGAAGCTTATTTGTGTCACTGGTAATTGCAATTTTTTTTCCCTCACAATTCAGACTTTTTTCCTCATAATTCTCATAATTGAAAGGTATAAACCCAGAATTGCAAGATTAAAAAGTTGCAAATACTTAAAAAAAAAAAAAGTATTCTGTGGTGGAAACAAGCTTCAATAATATGTAGTATGAAGCACCAGGTAAAACATCTCTGATTCGTGTGTCTCGGCGTCTGAACCTGTTGATGTCTGAGACCGGTGCTCTCGAGTCGTATCCCAGCATGCTCTTTATTAGCACACTTACGGAGTGAGATACGAGGCATTATTTCCTCCGCAGAGATCGGCCTTTCTGATTAAATTAAATGGTGAATTATAGATGAAGCCCGGCCGGGTTCAGCCTGCATGCTTTGTGCTGATCTTTTGGTCTGAGCATCTTATAACGCGTTTGCCCTTGGTTTATATCCATAGAAGGAGTGATAAAAGATACATCAGCAATGCATGATGGATTTGACAGCCGTATTTTTGTTTGCTGTGAAATAAAAACAGCGTGTCTATCGATTCGGTGCTGGAGAAACAGAATCTCTATAAACTTCATCTGTGAAGGGCACCAGCTGTCTGTCTGCCATACATTATTCATGGATATGGACATATTAGATCTTGCTGATGTTTAGTATCGTATGATTGGACGCTTTATTGCGCAGCATAAACTTATCTATTGTGAATATGCATCAGGTTTTTCTATGAGTTCTCCTCTTGCTTGTGATGGATTGATGTTTGTCTCGTTCAGGCCTCCAGGGGGCAGTCCAGCTGTTCATGCATTTAAACTTCACTCACACCAAACATCATGATCTGAGGTCATGTGACTTCATCACTGAGACCTTGTAGGAAAACGGCTGAATCTCGGGACACTTTTGTCACTGCAAAGTACCAAACCCTAACCCTACCCTAACCCTATAATAAGTACATGTAGTTGCTTAATATTACTCAGTACTTAAATATATAATTACACTGTAACAATGACACCTTCAAATAAAGTGTAACCAAAGAAATAAGAACTTGTATATTGTTTGCTAAAATGAAATCTATTTAGCATTTTTAGGACCTCGCAGCTGTTTTTAATTGAAAGAGAACAGACCGAGAGCACAGGCCATGATGAGGCGCTCCTGAAAGGCATGCTGGGTAATAGTGACATGTCACCGAGGCACATCTGCAACAGGTTGAAGAAAACGCAGCAGAAGCAAAGACTGATTATGTGTAACTCTGAGTGAGTGAGTTCACATGTGACCTTAACCGGGACTGTGTGTGTGTGTTTCAGCACACTGATGGAGCTTTTACCTGCTGTTCAGGAGAGAACAGTTTGTAACCAACAAACTGTCTGTTCTGGAAATTATTCAAAATTATTATTTCAAAATTATTAATTTTTTAGTGTTGTTTGTATCAGAGTCCAGCAACACGATTACTGTTGTTCAAAACACTAAATGTTAAATCTTTCTTTTCATGAAACTTTATCATTCACATCCCACAGAGGAGACCCAAGTCATACAGACCAGAATATCACAGAAACCTAGCAACCACTCAAAATACCAAACTGCATAGCAACGCCCTGGCAACCGCCCACAAAACTCTATCATGATGGTGAGTTAACAAAACCCACTAATTTTCTTCATAAAATGTAAAACTGTAGGTTTTAATTGTTTAGTTAATACATTTATCTATTTATTTATTTATTTATCTATCTATCTATCTATCTATCCATATCTATCTATCCATATCTGTCTATCTGTCTATCTATCTATCTATCTATCTATCTATCTATCTATCTATCTATCCATATCTATCTATCTATCTATCTATCTATCTATCTATCTATCTATCCATATCTATCTATCTACCTATCTATCTATCTATCCATATCTGTCTATCTATCTATCTATCTATCTATCTATCTATCTATCCAGATCTGTTGTCTATCTATCTATCTATCTGATGTTCTATCTATCTATCTATCTATCTATCTATCTATCTATCTATCTATCCATATCTGTTGTCTATCTATCTATCTGATGTTCTATCTATCTATCTATCTGTCTGTCTGTCTGTCTGTCTGTCTGTCTATCTATCCATATCTGTTGTCTATCTATCTATCTATCTGATGTTCTATCTATCTATCTATCTATCTATCTATCTATCTATCTATCTATCTATCTATCTATCCATATCTGTTGTCTATCTATCTATCTGATGTTCTATCTATCTATCTATCTATCTATCTATCTATCTATCTATCTATCTGTCTATCTATCTATCTATCTGTCTGTCTGTCTGTCTGTCTATCTATCCATATCTGTTGTCTATCTATCTATCTATCTGATGTTCTATCTATCTATCTATCTATCTATCTATCTATCTATCTATCTATCTATCTATCTATCTATCTATCTATCTATCTATCTATCTATCCATATCTGTCTGTCTATCTATCTATCCATATCTGTTGTCTATCTATCTATCTATCTGATGTTCTATCTATCTATCTATCTATCTATCTATCTATCTATCTATCTATCTATCTATCCATATCTGTTGTCTATCTATCTATCCATATCTGTTGTCTATCTATCTATCTATCTATCTATCTATCTATCTATCTATCTATCTATCTATCTATCTATCTATCTATCTATCTATCCATATCTGTTGTCTATCTATCTATCTATCTGATGTTCTATCTATCTATCTATCTATCTATCTATCTATCTATCTATCTATCCATATCTGTTGTCTATCTATCTATCTATCTGATGTTCTATCTATCTATCTATCTATCTATCTATCTATCTATCTATCTATATATCTATCTATCTATCTATCTATCTATCCATATCTGTTGTCTATCTATCTATCTGATGTTCTATCTATCTATCTATCTATCTATCTGTCTGTCTGTCTGTCTGTCTGTCTGTCTATCTATCCATATCTGTTGTCTATCTATCTATCTATCTGATGTTCTATCTATCTATCTATCTATCTATCTATCTATCTATCTATCTATCTATCTATCTATCTATCTATCCATCTCTGTCTGTCTATCTATCTATCCATATCTGTTGTCTATCTATCTATCTATCTGATGTTCTATCTATCTATCTATCTATCTATCCATATCTGTCTGTCTATCTATCTATCCATATCTGTTGTCTATCTATCTATCTATCTATCTGATGTTCTATCTATCTATCTATCTATCTATCTATCTATCTATCTATCTATCTATCTATCTATCATCTATCTATCCATCCATCCATCTCCATCTGTCTATCTGTCCATTCGTCTGTGTCTTTGCCAGTGTAATCTCAGTAATATGTACTCAGTGTTCTCTATAGTCTGTAGTCTTCAGTGTGTGTATATACAGTATCCAGGCCTCCGTTCGTATACATTCTGTTCTCTGAAAGTTTATTTAACTCAAACTCACATCATATCATGGCCATCTGTTAATGCAGTGCATCTCATCATGATCTTCATGCAATCTGGAGCTTTCAAAGAATTTGTCAAGGAGAGTCTCTGATGTTACCAGGGGGCAAACAGTGTAATTGATATGAGCTCTGCAATCCCTGAGAGAAACATATGTGCATCACACTACAGATACATCAGCAGCACCAATGCATGAAACCTGTGAAACACGCTCTATTGTTTGATATTACACCGCCGTTATTACAGTTGTAGCTCATTTTGACACACTTCCTGCGGTTTCTGTGAATATGAACGCTTTGTAATGTGTAATTCTATATTATTGCCTTTTCCGTGTAGGGTAAACATTATTGTTTGCATGTGATGCTCATTTGAGCCAGTGCTGTGTATGTGAATGAATTGCTCGTGTTGTAATTGTTGATTGTAAGCGGAGGCTGTAACACTTACTCATTCTGTCAGGTTTCAGAACAAAAAGAAAATGAAAGCAGAAGCACAATAGACGAGTTGTGCTGATGCTGAGGAGAGTCAGATATGCCTGGGTTCACTCAAGAAAGCACGTCTGAACCGGATCGAGACCCGGCAGATTTACATCCAGCACGTCATTGACTTGAGGAGACTTTGGTGTTCTCGGGCCGATTTCAGCAGCGTCACGCTCCGGTGAGGAGCAACACGTACACCTCAGCTTTGCTTTTTTGCATGCAATAACTTCTAATTGCTGGATCTCCAGTGCCGTCGCATGACCTCTGTATCGCGCTCCCCGGCCCTCGTGTTCACCCGGGATTTGAAATTCATGTGCCGTCCGAGTCGTCAATCACGCTGACAGTGGAGAGGCATACAGCGAAGCTCCTCGAGAAAGACTGCTTACATTACAGTTAATTGTTCAAAAGAGCTACAGTAGCGTGGAAGAGCTAGATTTAATGTTTGAACTGTTACAGTGAAGAACACAGCACTGCAGTTTTATCAACATAACCTAGTGATTCGACAGCATTTGAAGATGTCATGGGTCTTCCAAAAGTCAAATAGAATAATTATACATTATGCATTTATCCAAAGCGACTTACAATACATTGTAGGGGTGTAACAATATATTGCAATACAAAAATGCATCAATATGTATCATGGATAGTGACGATATATTGTGTATAGTTCACCCAAAATGGAAATTACTGCACGTGAAAAAACTTTTCAGAGTTTTAGTGTCAGTACTGCATTAAACTACTATATATAATGTTGAATATAATGTATAATAATGCAGTGGGGGAATGTAAGGGTGGATTCCTGCAGGGGTTCAGTCTGCAAGACTGCCAAATGACTAAAGAAACGTTATTAGCAAGATGGTAGAAAACTGCACATTTCTTGTCTTTAACCACCCACTGCCACTTATACCAACGACGGAAATAAGCGCAGTTACAAGAGCTTAATATGTGGGAGAGCGTTGCTGTAGAGAGTGATGATATTGTATTGCAGTAGGTAGCACTTCAAAGTCAATACCAAATCAAAACTAGTTAGCACATTAGTTGTAATTGAAAAGGTTTAATGACAAAATATGGTTATGGTTACACTTAAAATAGTTACAAAATTGATGTATGAGATGATGATAATTTATACCATTAATCTTACCTAGCATGTAAATGAGACATAGATAGATAGAGAGAGAGAGAGAGAGAGAGAGAGAGAGAGAGAGAGAGAGAGAGACCCAAGAAAGGTACCCAGAGAAGAAGAGAGCTAGAGCAACAGTTTCAATCTTTTTTTATCCTTTCCCGACCATGTGACTAAAACCCAATTGTGAGACATTCAAACTGACCAATCAGATCATTCCAATTTCCCCCATTGTACTAAAGGTGTGTCAATTCATCGACCCCCAAAGTACAAACATGTTGTCCTACAGGCCGTGATCACTATCAGCTCTTCTGAGCCTTTAGGAACTCCAAACGGTCCTTGTGGTGAAAGAGGGGGTGGAAAACAGTAAAGCAAATGTCTTGGTTCATTTAAAATATCTTGGATTATTTTCAATCCTACAGGAATATTTGTGGGTCCTGATAATGCCAAATGTCTGATGTTACCAGTAAAACGTGTCCCACGTTATTTTAAATATATCTAGTCAGTGAAAGAGTTCAAGCTTGTTTGTCTAAAATAATCCTGTTTTCAGCTTCAGAATCATGAATATTGTTATTCTGGTGTCTCTATTGTTCATTGGGTTTCAGCACCAAGTCCATCATATTCATTTACACACACAATGTAATATCAAATTTAGCATTTTAATCAACAGTACATTTTTTGTTAACCTTTTATCATATGTCTTGGAGTATCGCAATAATATGGTATCATGAGTTCAGTATCGTGATATATATCGAATCGTGACATGAGGGTCTCGTCACACCCCTAATACATTGCATTCATAATTGCATTGTAATTTTGCTCAACTCAACTCAAAATGAGAGAAATTGTAACACTTGACAGTAAAAGGTCTCATTTGTTAACATGAACTGAGAATGAACAACACCCCAGCAGCGTTTATTAATCTAATTTCATGTTAAAGTCCCCCTCAATAATTTTATCTCTTAAAACTCATCTTTGATTTCCAAAATTACACATGTAAATGTTTTTTTTTTTTTTTTTTCATTTTTTCTTCGTGCCTTAACATATCTTGAATGTAACTCGACACCCTTGCCTCATTTAGTATTTGCGGTTCTATGAATATGCAAATGAGCCCCGCCTCCACTCACTCACTCAGCTCAGAGATCCACTGGTTGACGATCACACGTTGATCTGATTGGTTACAAGGTAGTTTGTGACGTCAGAAACACCAGCGATTTCAAAGCGTGTTTTTGAGACTGTCTTTGGTTCACTGCAGTTTTAAGGAGGAAATACTCAGCAATGCTGTCGACTTATGAATTTACACATGGTTTGTCTTAAAGCACATTAAAAACACCACATAGACACATAAACTACATTAAAAGCTGGATTTTCACCACAGGGTGAAACTTTCACTTTAAGCTATTCATTTAAAGAATCGATTCATAAGAGTCATTTGTTCGTGAATCGGCTATACTGAACACATTCTGTGTTTTGATTCACTAAAAAATAACCGGCTGATAAGAATTATTTGTTGGTGAATTGATCTACACTGGATGCAATGCTGTCGACTTATGAACTTACACATGGTTTGTCTTAAAGCTTATTAAAAACATCACATAGACATATAAACTACATTAAAAGCTTGACTTTACCCACAGGGGGACTTTAAGTATTCTGAGTGGTTGCTGATATATATATAGTTATGATGCTTCCTTAATAGGCAACTCAGCTAGTGTTTAGAATAGAGTTTATGTTTTCTTTGATCAAACGTGTTTTCATTCGGTATATCCGCTCCTGTCATCCTCACGCACTTTCCCTCGGAAACAATTCAATTTTAATGGTGCCAGATCCGTGTCTCTCCTGCGGTTGTTTACAGAGGGGCTGTACAGTATCTTGAGTGACACTGAATGCTCGCGGTCTCCTCACACACACTTTGAAGTGCTCCACAAGCCCTCTGTTTGTCTCTGCACGCGCTGATATGGAGTATGGCATTACAGTAAACATTATAATGCTCTCACATGCAGTCAGGAGTTCGCAGCTAATGCCGCTCAATAGTTTTCCCATCATCCTTTGCTCTCTGTGTGAGAGAAAAATGCTCCACGGTGGTGCTTCAACCCATCTGGTGTCTTGGATCTATATCGGTCAGAAAGTAAGATGGGTTGTGAATTCAAGCTGATTTTAAGAGCTCCTTGATTGGAAAAAAAAACCCCAATAAGAACTAAATGTCGCATTACTAAAGGCATGAACATATGCAGTAATGTGCATCATTTGACATGGTGTTAATATGTTGCTAGCATTTTTAGCATGTTGCTAACTCAAATTAGCACATTTCTAGCATGTTTCAGCATGTTGTGAAGCTTTGCGAGTGATAGACAGCTGAAATACCACACAAGTCGTCTTGTGCAAAAGTCTTCACCCCCCTCAATGAAAGTCTATGGGACTTCTTTGGTTTGATCGTACGTTTAACGAACATCGTAAGTCCGATCAGTTAGAAAATACACAGCACACTGAGTCAGGACAGCACACTGAGTTTAGTGGTTGTTGCTTGAAAGCTCTAGTAGAAGATACTGCTTAAAATGTAGTCTTTCTAATCAGCTTTCCAGAAAAACACCAGTATGTTGTTAGATATAAATATGCCGTGTCTGTGAAAGGTTGTTGACACGCTCTCCCCTATTGTTCGCACAAGTGATGCCCTTCGCAGAAGACTCACTCCAGGTGTTCAGAGATGGAATGAAAATTGAGTGCTTTCAGGCTGATGGGACCATTACACCTTTAACCACAAGAGAAAAATGCTCCGTTCAGCCTTCTAGGATTACCACAAAATTACATGAAATGACTTACAGGGCAAGTCACAGCGAATCTGTTGACAGAAGGAGCTGGACTTGCAGGTTCAGGCTGGTTTCGTTCTCTAACTATAATGAATCATCAGAAAACTCCCATTGAAACGACCATCTTGAAGTGCTATAATTATAGTGTTCGACGGTTGAACTGCAGCTACTGTTCTTATAATGATTCACACTCCTGACTTACAGTCAAACCAGAAATTATTCAGACACCGGATATACTTTTAGATTTTTTTTTACTAGTCCATTTATGTAAGTGAGGAGAGCAAAATAAAGTAAACTGGGTTACACTTTACAATAAAGTTCTTAGTTAACGTTAGCATGAACTAATAATGAACTGCACTTATGCAGCATTTATTAATAATTGTTAATGTTAATTCTAACAATTACTAATACTTTATTAAAATCTTGCTATCATTAGTTAATGCACTGTGAACTAACATGAACAAACCAGCTGTGTTTTTATTAACTAGCATTAACAAAGATGAACAAATACAATAACAAATGTATTGCTCATTGTTAGTTAATACATGAACTAATGTTAACTAATGAACCTTATTGTAAAGTGCTACCAAAAACTGTGACATATTATACCCAAATATTCTTCATACAGAGACTACCAGTAAAATGTATAAATATTTGGGATCAAAAATGATTCGACACTTTGAGCTGATCATGTTTTGCTGAAGTGTGTTTTCTTTAATTGCTAATGCTCTTTTTACACACAGACTGAACACAATGAAGCATTGCTTGGTGATTGGTTGAGCTAAACTGGTATTATCTAATTGTGTAGTTAAATTTAACATCTGACAGATATTCAACATAATTCATGTGTGAGACAGTCTAACAGAAGGACGGACAAAACCAGTCAAATATCAACTGAGTTCTGCTCATATTTTATTACCATTCTCTAAACTATAGCGAATAAACTGATAATGTGAGAGATGTTGAAGGTGTGTGAATAAGTTTTGGTTTGACTGTATATTGCCCTTCGGTTGCTCCGAGAGCTTCTCCTGAGGGCTCGACTGAATGAAACCTCCTCCTCCACTTCATAAGTCCTGTTTAAAACCAGACTTTAACCTAAAGCCCTCGCACTCGCTTCCCCGGGGACACAAAACCAGCTTTCTCTCCATGTCAATTACAGCGATTCCATCTGGAAATTCCAAAGACAGGAGCTCAAACTCACAATGGCTGACTTTACATCAAAGCAACATCATCGTGTTTGTGCTGCACTGTGATGAATGTGCTATGAGAGATTAGAACTGTGATATTTAGCTAGACGCAAGTTAAATATCTCCACTCGTTTCAGTTAAAAAGTGTAAAGAAATCCAGTTACAAGTCTGAGGGAAATGTGAGTGGTGCTACTCTGTGCACAAGCATCAGGGCGTTACTAAACAGTTGCTAGGTGGTTGCTAGGGCATTATGGGTGGTTGCTAAGGTGGTAAAACTGGTAAAAATCCAGGGTAACACTTTATTTTACGGTGTCCTTGTTACAGATGTTACATGTACTTACCATAGCAATAACAATAAATTATGCATAATAACATGCAACTTACCCTCAACCAAATCCTAATCCTACCCTAACCCTATAGTAAGTACATGTAGTTAATTAAAATTACTCAGTACTTAAATATATAATTACACTGTAACAATGACACCTTCAAATAAAGTGTAACCAAAACCAGTTACAAGTCTGAGGAAAATGTGAGTGGTGCTACTCTTCACACAAGCATCAGGGCGTTACTAAACAGTTGCTAGATGGTTGCTATGTGGTTGCTAGGGCATTATGGGTGGTTGCTAGGGTATTCTGGTTGGTTTCTTGGGTGTTCTGAGTGAGTGTTCAGTTCAGTCTGAGGAAAATGTGAGTGGTGCTACTCTGTGCAAAAAGCATTAGGGCGTTGCTAAACAGTTGCTAGGTGATTGTTAGGGCATTATGGTTGGTTGCTAGGGTATTCTGGTTGGTTGCTAGGGTGTTCTGAATGAGTGTTCAGTCTGAGGAAAATGTGAGTGGTGCTACTTTGTGCAAAAATCATCAGGGCGTTGCTAAACAGTTGCTAGGTGGTTGCTAGGGCATTATGGGTGGTTGCTAAGGTGGTTGCTAGGGTATTCTGGTTGGTTGCTAGGGTGTTCTGAATGAGTGTTCCGACTGAGGAAAATGTGAGTGGTGCTACTCTGTGCAAAAAGCATTAGGGCGTTGCTAAACAGTTGCTAGGTGATTGTTAGGGCATTATGGGTGGTTGCTAAGGTGGTTGCTAGGGTCTGGTTGATTGCTAGGGTGTTCTGAGTGAGTGTTCAGTGATCTGGGGCCGGTTGCACCAGCTGTGCGTAAGCTACAACTCAGCCTAGTTTTGACATAAATGGGCACTAAGTTACAACTTGCACACTATAAAAATATTTTCGCGTTGCACCATTAAACATAACTCTTCGTATAAAGAGTTAGAATGAGTTGAAGAATATCAGTAATCAAGCAGTATTGTTTTCCTACTATGGAAGTCAGTGGGGTCCATCAACTGTCTGGTTACCAACATTCTTCAAAACATCTTCTTTTGTGTTCAGCAGAAGACAGAAACTCATACAGGTTTGCAACAACTTAAGGGGCGAGTAAATGATGACAGGATTTTCATCTGTAAGTGAACTATTCCTTTAAAGGAGCCATGCATTAAAATCTCTCCAAATATATATTTGTTTTTTGTGCAAAAAACTTTATATTAACATTATAAGTGAACTTCAAGGAACATATTAAAAAAATAAAATAATTCCAAGTCATGACCCCTTTAAAACCATCATGTTTTGTGAACCGTTTGTAGAGTTTTTTCCACAGGACAGGATTGAAACACTATCAGTTTTTATAGTTCCCCACCTCTATTGTTCACGTCTGCAGAAACTGTGAATCTTAAGCCTCATAATGGCAGTGCAGAGGAGGGGTGCTATAATTAACGTTAAGTGAGCAGATGTCGAAAGAAAAGTGTTTTTCACTGTAATAAATGCGGTTTTGGATTTACCACCTCTGGGTAAAGGAACTGTATCTAAATCACCCCGGGGCCCCGGCTCTTAAAGCGCCCTGTAATCCTGGAAGTGCAGTAAACCGAGGCTGAAGCCCTTCTGCGTCGCAGGAGATCGAATGTCGGCTCTTAAGTGCAGCAACAATGTCAATGAAACCGAGATGAACAATATTTGCATTGTAGCGACACGATGACTTCTGCCGGCTTCACCTCGAGGTGTGGGACAGTGTCGTCAGCAAAAGACATGAGATAAAGTGTTTCTACAGTCAAACCAAAGTTTATTCAGACACCTTCAACATCTCTCACATTATCACAGTTTATTCGCTATAGTTTAGAAAATGGTAATAAAATATGAGCAGAACTCAGTTGATATTTGACTGGTTTTGTCCGTCCTTCTGTTAGACTGTCTCACACATGAATTATGTTGAATATCTGTCAGCTGTTAAATTTAACTACACAATTAGATAATACCAGTTTAGCTCAACCAATCACCAAGCAATGCTTCATTGTGTTCAGTCTGTGTGTAAAAAGAGCATTAGCAATTAAAGAAAACACACTTCAGCAAAACATGATCAGCTCAAAGTGTCCCAATAATATTTGGTCCCAAATTTTTATAACTTTTACTGGTAGTCGCTGTATGAAGAATATTTGGGTATAATATGTCACAATTTACTTTATTTTGCTCTCCTCACTAACATAAATAAACTATAGTGTCCTGATCACACTAGTGAAATAACATCAAAAATAATATCTGGTGTCTGAATAATGTTTGGTTTGCCTGTATGTAAGAAGGGTTTACTTTAAACTATATTGAAACTAGGTCACTGTAGATAGACAGGAATCTTTTGTACAGTTTCTCTGTTTCCATAATAATTATGGAGTGAGAACAGCAGGGTTTCGAGTGTGTGTTCTGTTTATTGATGGAGTCCACCATCATACACGACTTCAATTGTTTCCATCTGAGTTGTGGATAAAAGTCCCGGTGCTGTTAGCGGTTGCATTTAATGATGCATGGCTGAAATAAACATTTTTTCAAAATATAATCAACCTCCCCCTCTTCCACTGGCGTTCAATCACTCAAGTAGCTTTTCGTTTCGCGAGGCTTAGAGAAGCTCTTTCTTCTGCAGTCATACAAAATCATTCAAAAGCTTATACAGAGACAGGGGAAAATGACTGCACAGAAGATACGAACAGAAAATGGGTTAATTTGCTTCATGGTCGAACTGTGCACAAATTAGAGACTTTTTATTTTGTTTTCCATTTCACACAAAAAATATCTGGTTGAGTTGTGAATGTGATTTAGTCTGTGACTGTATTGAATGTTTTGCAGTGAATAGACCTGAAACCTTTTTATTCAGATGTTTTTACAGGTTGCACTTGTAAATGAAAATGCAACACATCCAGTGTAGATCAATTCACCAACAAATAATTCTTATCAGCCGGTTATTTTTTAGGGAATCAAAACACAGAATGTGTTCAGTATAGCCCGATTCACGAACAAATGACTCTTATGAGTCAATTCTTTTAATGAATAGCTTAAAGTGAAAGTTTCACCCTGTGGTGTAAATCCAGCTTTTAATGTTGTTTGTGTGTCTATGTGGTGTTTTTAATCTGCTTTAAGACAAACCATGTGTAAGTTCATAAGTCGACACCATTGCTGAGTATTTCCTCCTTAAAACTGCAGTGAACCAAAGACAGTCTCAAAAACACACTTTGAAATCGCTGGTGTTTCTGACGTCACAAACTACCTTGTAACCAATCAGATCAACGTGTGATCGTCAACCAGTGGATCTCTGAGCTGAGTGAGTGAGTGGAGGCGGGGCTCATTTGCATATTAACCGCGTATCCTAAATGAGGCAAGGGTGTCGAGTTACATTCAAGATATGAAGAATATTTTTCAAGGAAAAAACATTAAACATGTCATTTTGGTGATCAAAGATGAGTTTTAAGCGATAGAATTATTGACTACAGGGGGACTTTAAAAAGATGAGTTACCGGTTGTAATCAGTCTGATGAATCCTTTACTGAACTGAATGATCCGACACACTTAAATTATTTTAAATAATCTTTGTATGAGTACATATGAAGACTTCAGATGCAAAAGCCTTTTAAGTGCCATCTAAAATTTTCTTCTAAAATGAGCATTTTTTTCAAGCTCGTATGTTTAAGTTCAGTAATTTCACTTAAATGACATGAAATAACTGAACATAAACATACAAGCTTGATAAAAATGATCATTCTAGAAGAAAATTTCAGATGACACTTACAGGCTTTTGCATCTGAATTCTTCATAAACATATATATATATATATAGAATGTTTCACATGTGAGTGTAAAAGCCTGTACTGTTTCATCTGGAGTGATTCTGTTTGATTTCTTCAGGCCACTGTTGCAGAGAACAGCTCAGCGAGATGCAGAAGATGATGCGCTGCAAAACGCCAACGTCATGTTGATCCCCCTTTGATTATCTGTAAGTGTGTTTTCATGTTAATATTTGGGTCAACACAACCGCTCGACAGTTCTTCTGCTAACCTGATGTTCTAGATGTTCAGAGCGTCAGTCTAAAGTTCAGAGTCAGGCATTGGTAGTTAAATTCCTGAAGAGTGAAACTTTGTAACACTTTTAGAGCTTTGATGCGTCTGTTTGAACGGCCCAACATTCCGATTTGTGGCTCAGCCAATCATGTGAGTTTGGAGGCGGGGCTGACTGACTGACTGACCAATGACAAACCCGGAAACCTGTTTGAAAACAGTTATCTTTCAGATTGGTGATGTTTAGTGCAGAGTTTGTAAGGATACATAGATCATAGAGACATTTTAATTTAAAGTCATACTAGTCAAGTTTATTTATTTCAGTAGCACTTTACACAATACAGATTGCATTTTTTAATTTTAATTGAATTTTAATGTTTATATTTATTTTGTATGCTGAATGGTTTCCTTTTATGCTTTCTTTTTATATGCTAAACGTTTTATTGTACAGCACTTTGGTGAAACTCTGTTGCTTTTAAATGTGCTATAGAAATACATTTTGACTTGACTTTGACGTTAAACAAATGATGCAAAATTCTTCAAATATGAGACAAATTCAGGTTCTGCTGTAAAGAAGTGCCATTATTCCGTTCAGTGTAATAACTATGTAAAGTTAATCAATTATAAAATAAGTTCAATGCAGACTATAAGCATCTCTACAGAAGACAATAGTGTGATTATTCAGCTCAGTGTTGATTCATACACACATGTTTTTGATCATTTGCAGTCGTGCTGTACTTCTGGGTTCAGTGTGTGGTAAAAGGGTCGTGTGGTTGGTAAAGAAAGCCCTGCGAGCGCTGCCGTTACCCCGGGCAGAAACAGCACAGGGGTCCGTGATAACAGCCCGTCTCCCCCCCGTCCCACTGTCTCCACCCGCTCTCAGCAGGAGCTCAGCGGATCAGGGGCTCGGTTCACAAAGAACAAAAGCAGAATTAAAGCACTCTTTTGTGTTGGTGTTGGTGTTGAGTCTCGTGTGCCGTCCGCCCTGGGCTCCTTGGGCAGCCACTCATCAGTCATTGATTCCCAGTGTTTTTGTTTCAGTAATCTACATTAGCTGCTCTCTGGGTGAGTTTATTGGATATTTACTTCGGTGCTTCATCTCAATCATTTGGCTTTCAGTTTAGTGAAAATAGGTTTCCGGGACAGCGTGATTTTTTTCCCCCGTCATTGTTGTTGCTCTTGTTTACACACCTTTTAAATGAGGCCTGACGCTCATCCTTTATAGATATTTGCGTGTGTTATATGCGAGTAACATTGCTGTTAATTTGCTGCTGTGTTCTCGTTGACTGATGTCTGGAGGATACGAGACTCTCTCGAGACGGTTAAAGGGGGAATAGTTTTGATTTTAATTTTTCCTGCTTGCTTTGCATTTTGTTGCCCTGTAGCGAACATCCATTAATGAGATAAACAGGTCATTGCTGGCATGGGACGTGCTTTTGGGTGAATCTCACAAAACCTGTCGACAACACGTCCGGGTCATGTTACACACTCGCTTCTTTATTGGCTTCAATGCTTCCATGACGAACCTTTAACCTTTCTATTGCACAAAAGGTTCTTTATAGTTGAAATATAGATTATTAAAGCTTTTTTTAAAGACAAAAGTAAAATTTATATTTGAATAACTGTTCGCTGAAAGGTTCTTTAGGGAACCCGAAATGGTTCTTCCATGGCATCGCTTCAGAAATATCCTACTGGAACCTTTATTTTTATAAGTGTAACATCAAAAAATTAAAGATTTATATTTGACCCAAAAAAAAAAATTAAGACTAATTTTAGGAACATTCATTATTTGGATTATTTAATGGGAGATTCCCTCTCAAATTCTCATTTGAAAAAAAAAATCATATATATATATATATAATTTAAATTGTAAAGTATTTATATTGTACATCATGGTAGTATTTGATTTTTGCCTTCTTTTCCAGTGCAAACATCTAAAAATTCTTAAATCAAGATGCATTACTTAATATATTGAGATTTGTTTTGTTTTTTTTGACAAAAAAAATCATCAAAATAATGTGAGTTTTCGCTTCATTTTGATTTTCTCAGAAAACTTATATAACAATATATTATATAATTTTGCTTCTCCAGTAAATGTATCTTAATTTAAGAATATTTAGATATTAGTGCTGGAAAACAAGAGAAACACAGGAAGAAGTCGAGTCACATTTATTTATATAGCGCTTTCTACAACACAGTGTTTCAAAACAGCATCTCAATAATCAATAATATATATTATTTTGTATAATAATATAATTATATTAATATATATATATATCAGATCAATAATATTGAATGTTGAATATTAAATTAAAATATTACATTAAAGAAGATCAGACTGATTTCACAAACTCTTTCTTTCCCCTTGCAAATGAAGTGGAGTAATAATGTCCACATCGGGCAGTAAAAGCTTCTTGATTGTAGCGTTCCGGACACGTGCTGCTGCCTCCGTGTGTGTGTGTGTGTGTGTGTGTGTGTGAGATGGCATGGCTGATATGCTGATGAAGAGAACGTGTTGAAATGCACTCAACCCTCAGGTCAGTCCCAGACGCTCTCTGGGAAACGTCCAGCGTTATCAGATCGAGGCTGAGGTCTAAAGTTACGTGAAAATAATCCCGTTCTTACTTCAGGATCGGCACATGATCGTGTCGGTAAGGCTGGGAAAGAGAGATGCTCACAGCGGCTCTGGTTATTGATTGCTTAAAGCACGTCGTGTCTGGTTTCCTCTTTGTGCTGCTGTGTTTGTGTTGTTATTACCTGAACATATAAAGACATTCCAGCTCCAGAAGATCCTGTCAGGGGGACATGTGACACAATATGATCAGTTCAGAATGTTTGGAGCACACACACACACAGACACACACACACACACACATACACACTCTCATATACTCAAACACACAGACAGGCACATACAGACACTCACACACACACACACACACACACACACACACACACACACACACACACACACACACATACACACTCACACTCACTCACACTCACACACACACACACTCTCACACACACACACACACACACACACACACACATACACACTCTCATATACTCAAACACACAGACAGGCACATACAGACACTCACACACACACACACACACACACACACACACACACACACACACACACACACACACATACACACTCACACTCACTCACACTCACACACACACACACTCTCACACACACACACACACACACACACACACACACACACACACACATATACACTCACACACACTCTCACACTCACATACACACTCACACACACTCTCTCACACACACACACACACACACACACACACACACACACACACACACACACACACACACACACACTCATACACATACACACTCACACACACACACACTCATACACATACACACTCACACACACATCAATTTCAAAACATTTCAAGTTGCATTGCCAGTATTTATTTATTTTTATTGAAGTATTGTTACAATTTGGCTTCTCAAGTAAATGTATCTTGTTTAAATGATGCTTAAATATGTTTATTGCAATGCTAGAAGAAAAGCCCATATTGATTATAATGATGATTTTCTCTTAAGTGTTGACCGTATTAAACAAATTCCAGCTCCATAAGGCCGTCTGCCAGGATGGCATTTTTCACAATGGGTTTATTATTTCAAGACATTTGTGTTAGGAATGATGGAATGGAAATCAAGGTTAACAGCCTCACTAACATAATCATAGATGTGGTGTATTGAAACGCAACTGTATTCATGCATAATTTGTCTGTACGCATTTCAAACATTGTGTTTCAAGACAGATCTCTCGATGACAGAGCGATGGCGTTCCTCAGAAATCTCCATAAATCATCATTAGGAGAACGTCCTGACATCCGACTCATTAATCATAAGGTGGGATTTGCTTTCCTCTTTGGTTACTCAAACCTCAGATCTACAAATATCCTCTCCTCGTAATGTCACGACTTGACACGACTCAAAGAGCAGGTTCAGGTTCCAGAGAGATGAAAGCAAGCGGAGGAATCTGTGTCTGCAGAAGCTTCATTCACACAGGTATAAGTGTTGTCACTCGCTTTTGTGTTCTATTCATGAAATATTTAGGGATAATGTGATTAATTTGAGTATCGTAATCTCAACTCTGCCTGACACGGCGTGTTTGAATCCATTTTTCTCCCGCATTCGGCACAGAAACCGTCTGGGACTCTTGGATAGATTACAGATTGTAGTCTGTTACTGATTACAAATTACATGATGAAAACTGTAGTTATATATTTGTAATGTAATCTATTAGATTACATATTTTAATGTATTTTGACTACTTTTAGATTACTTTTGTATGGAAGCTTTCTGCCACAGAATAAAAAATAAAAAAGGTAATTGTGACTTTTTTCTCAGAATTGTGATATAAAGTCAGAATTGCGAGATATAAAGTCAGAATTGCGTGTTATAAAGTCAGAATTGTGATATAAAGTCAGAATTGCGAGATATAAAGTCAGAATTGCGTGTTATAAAGTCAGAATTGCAAGATATAAAGTCAGAATTGCGAGATATAAAGTCAGAATTGCAAAATATAAAGTCAGAATTGCAAGATATAAAGTCAGAATTGCGAGTTATAAAGTCAGAATTGCGAGATATAAAGTCAGAATTGCAAAATATAAAGTCAGAATTGCGAGATATAAAGTCAGAATTGCGTGATATAAAGTCAGAATTGCGAGATATAAAGTCAGAATTGCGAGATATAAAGTCAGAATTGCGTGATATAAAGTCAGAATTGCGTGATATAAAGTCAGAATTGTGAGATATAATGTAAGAATTGCGAGATATAAAGTCAGAATTTCGAGATATAAAGTCAGAATTGCGAGATATAAAGTCAGAATTGCGAGATATAAAGTCAGAATTGCGAGATATAAAGTCAGAATTGTGTGATATAAAGTCAGAATTGTGTGATATAAAGTCAGAATTGTGTGATATAAAGTCAGAATTGCGAGATATAAAGTCAGAATTGCGAAATATAAAGTCAGAATTGTGTGATATAAAGTCAGAATTGCGAGATATAAAGTCAGAATTGCGAGATTTAAAGTCAGAATTGCGAGATATAAAGTCAGAATTGTGTGATATAAAGTCAGAATTGCGAGATATAAAGTCAGAATTGCGAGATATAAAGTCAGAATTGCGAGATTTAAAGTCAGAATTGCGAGATATAAAGTCAGAATTGCGAGATATAAAGTCAGAATTGCGAGATATAGTCAGAATTGCGAGATATAAAGTCAGAATTGCGAGATATAAAGTCAGAATTGCGAAATATAAAGTCAGAATTGCGGATATAAAGTCAGAACTGTGATATAAAGTCAGAATTGCGAGATATAAAGTCAGAATTGTGTGATATAAAGTCAGAATTGTGTGATATAAAGTCAGAATTGTGTGATATAAAGTCAGAATTGCGAGATATAAAGTCAGAATTGTGTGATATAAAGTCAGAATTGCGAGATATAAAGTCAGAATTGCGAAATATAAAGTCAGAATTGTGTGATATAAAGTCAGAATTGTGTGATATAAAGTCAGAATTGCGAGATATAAAGTCAGAATTGCGAGATATAAAGTCAGAATTGCGAGATTTAAAGTCAGAATTGCGAGATATAAAGTCAGAATTGCGAGATATAAAGTCAGAATTGCGAGATATAGTCAGAATTGCGAGATATAAAGTCAGAATTGCGAGATATAAAGTCAGAATTGCGAAATATAAAGTCAGAATTGCGGATATAAAGTCAGAATTGCGGGTTGGGGAAAAAGTCGCCATTATCTTTTAAAATCTTTTAAAACATCTTTTCCCACATGTTAGAATAACAATAAAGTTATATGAGTTTTTATTGAGTTTCTTCCGGGAACGAACACGTCACAATATTCCTCATTATAATAATTGATACGCTGAATAAAGGGGCGGGGCCTGGTTGAGTTAGTTAGTAGTGTGTTAAACTGGCGGTTATGGTAAGGGGCGGGACATTTCCCAAACTCATGCGAAGTGCTCGACCAATCACAACACTCTGCTCCAGCCGACCAATCAGAGCACAGTGTGCTTTTCAGAAGGAGGGGCTTCATAGAGACAGGAAGTAAACAGAGCGTTACTGACAGACTGGGAAGAGAGGAGCCGCAACAATGGAGAATATGAGGAAAATAATCAACATTCACACAGGAAAACCTGTTCTAGTAGAGCCTGAAACAAGATTAAAAACTCTTTAAACTTAAATACTTTAGTTTTGTAAAGAAATTCATAGTAATTTCAGCAGAAGCCTTTTGATCAGAAGGTTTTTATTATCATAAAAGACGTGCGTGTGCGTGTGTGTGTGTGCGTGTGTGTGTGTGTGTGTGTGTGTGTGTGTGTAAACTTTTGACTGGTGATGAATGTAAAGAACTCGAGATGATTTCTGACTGGGCGGCTCAGAGCTGATTTCAGTCTTTCTGTCATGTCGATTATTTAATTTGGTCTTTTGTTGATTTGATGACACATGACTGTGATGTCCTCTCTTCTACAGACAGCCCAGAATCAGACATGTACAATTAACAATTAACAAATGAACAATTCGTACATGATTGGCTCATCAGTCATGGCAAAGCTCTCCAAACGAAGCTTTTGTTTGGGTCGGCGTGGCACTGATGCTGCTGATGCATCAATGTCATTCCTCATGCCGTTCATGCATGCGTGTCATTAAAATTCCCAAAATATGTAAAAATGACAGTATTCATTATTCCCAATCATGTATGAAAGTCAGTGCCATTCCAGTTGCAGTCCAAAGTGTATAAATGAATATTTTGGATGTGCATATTCTCCAAAAATTGCATTTGCACACAGAAATGAGCACGTAATCACCTTTGATTCAGATCTTTGTCTGATTGCAATCAGCAGAGCTTATTCTCCCGCAGAGCAATCCGACAACCTTAAACAAGGCCTTCGCTCGCGAGAGCTTGTTATCCGTCTGCTCTCGACCCGCTCGCTCTGAAAGCAGCGCAGTGTGTGTGTTTTAAGAGCTGTAATATGACTGCAGGGACACTCTAATGACCCACTGAATGAATCTTCATATTGATCACCTTCTCAAACCCTTTTAAACCATCAATACCACTTAAGGTTAAGAACACGTGTGACCTCTGTGTTTCTGTGTTCAGAAGAGCCGGACATCTGGCTGGCAGAAGGTAAAGACACTCACACACACTGTTAAACACCTGCAATGTGATGATCATCTCTTACAGCCGTCCTGAAGCTCATGCATTCGTGTCAGGTTGAACACACAAGCGTTTGAGATTGTGAAGAAAGTCACCAGTCTTAGGCTGGTTAATGTGACTCTTATCGAGGACTAATTGCCTTCATGATGAATCTGCACCTGCAACTGAGAAACAGAATCAGTTTATTACTTTAAAACATTTGGAGTTGCACTGCCTGAATGAATCAATGAATGAATGAATGAATAAGCAAGATCAAACATTTTTTTAAATATATTAAATAAATAAATATTTAATAAATTCATTAAATAAATATTTAATAAATCAAATAAATATTGAATAAATATATACATAGGCCCCTATGTAATAAATTACATAAATTAAATAAATATTTAATTAATTAAATAAATATGTAATAAATTACAAACATTAAATAAATATTTAATTAATAAAATATATAAATATCCAATAAAGCTATCCAATAAATATTGAATAAATTAAATAAGTACATAAATATAAAATAAATACATATTTAATACATATATTTTAATTAAATAATTAAATAAATATTTAATAAATAGAAAGACATATTTGATAAATTAATTAAAAACATATTTAATAAATAAAATAAATGCATATTTAATCAATAAAAATAAATATTTGATTAATTAATTAAATACATATGTAATAAATTAAATAATAAATATTTAATAAATTGAATAAACATTGAATAAATATTTAATAAATGACATTTTTATTTTTTATTTTACAGTCTTGTTGAGCTTTACTCAAGATCTCACGTACAGCAAGCGATCAGAAAGGAAGGAAAGATCACAGATGAAATCTCAGTTGTTTCTCCTCCACACTGAAGGAAACTTTAGCTGAAGACGATTCTCCTAAATGCACATTCATTATAGCTCTATACTCCTGCTGTATATCTATTAACTCGTTGTGTGTGTTTTTATTTCTCCTCAGGAATTGTAAGAGCAACAACTGATACTTCAATAGCCATGTTTTCATCACGTACTTTCGTGCAAATTTTGGGATATTGCATAATAAAGCACATGCACATAATTTAGGTGGATATTTTTGTATCCAATAAGAAAACTGCAATAGAAACACATTTACAGAATAAATCCCTGGTAAAAACTGTGCCTCAACAGACCAGTAGAGCAATTACATCTAAAATACTGTTTTAGTGGTTCTGAAACGCGCGAGTCGATGCAGGACAGCGTTTATTATTGCATTTCATCTGTGCACAAGTATTTTATTATGCTGGAAAAAAAAGCTATCCCATGATTCTTTGCTCAGTTTCTGATGTTGTTCCCTTGAACACATGGGACACCCTTTCTGTCAACTAGTTTAGTCTTATTTTAAATCAGTTGTGAACCAGTGCTCTAGATGAGACTCATCTGAGATCTTTCTCTCAGGAGAAACTGTCTGGGACCCTCATATAAACAGTGCTGGGTAAATTCAAATAAATAAATATGTAATAAATAAAATAAATAATATAAATAAATCTTTATTTTTTTTAAATTATAAATTAAATAAACATAGAATAAATTAAATAAATAAATATGAAATAAATTAAATATATAAATAAACACTTAATATATTAAATAAATTAATATTTAATAAATACATTAATAAATATTTGATAAATTAATACATATTAAATAAATATATTTCATAAAGTAAAACATATATTAAATAAATAATAAATAAATCTTTAATATTTTTTTAAATAAATATGTAATAAATTAAATCTATAAATAAACACTTAATATATAAAATAAATAAATATTAAATAAATAAATTAATAAATATGTAATAAATTAAATGAATAGATCTTTATTTTTTATTATAAATTAAATTAACATAATAAATAAAATAAATAAATATGTAATAAATTATATATATAAATAAACACTTAATATATAAAATAAATTAAGATTTAATAAATAAATAAATAAATATTTGATAGATTAATACATATTAAATAAATATATTTCATAAATTAAAACATTAAATAAATAATAAATACATTTTTAATATTTTTTTAAATAAATATGTAATAAATTAAATCTATAAATAAACACTTAATATATAAAATAAATAAATATTAAATTAATAAATATGTAATAAATTAAATAAATAGATCTTTATTTTTTATTATAAATTAAATAAACATAATAAATCAAATAAATAAATATGTAATAAATTATATATATAAATAAAACTTAATATATCAAATACATTAATATTTAATAAATTAATGAATAAATATTTGATAAATTAATACATATTAAATAAATAAATAATATTTCATAAAGTAAAACATAAATAAATAATACAATATATAAATATTTAATCAATTAAATTAATAAACATTAAAACACTGTAAGTATTTTATAATGCAGGATAAAGAGCTATTCCATGATCCTTTGCACAGTTTCCGATGTTGTCCTCTCTGAAACAGTGCTTTATTCTCCTTGTGTGTTCTGAGTGTGTTGTGATCTGTGCATTTTGAAGTCAGCGTGACAAATTCAGCGCCTGTCCTTGACACACTTCTGCAAGGTGGACACAGTGACCCCATCAGCTGGTGTCCAGTTCCCCGAGGACAGTAAAGCCCAGCGCCACGACCGACCGCATCCATCTTCACGATCCCCCTTCAAACGCCTTGGGCTCGACCCCTGATAATTCCCCATACGCCTTTGATTAATGCCTGTTTACTTCAGCAGGTCAAACCATTTCAGTTTGAGGAGGGGAGAAATTATGTGAACGAACAGTGTAATTACTCAGGGCTTCAACCTGCCAGCTTCAGGTGAACGCACACAGACTCAGCCAAGCATCTCAACTAATGAGAATATCGAGCGGACGAGCTCTCACTTACGTCTCAAGAAATGTTTCTCTTTTAATTCCTTCAGGAGAAATAAAAACAGACCTGAATGAGTCACTGTTCATCATTGCAGTAAGAGTGTAGAGCTATACAATCAAAATGGAGAGCGATTCAGATCATAGTTGAGCTCATATTGAGACTTGGTTGCAGACTGAGCACAGATTGAGACATTGTTGAGATCTCTTCGGAAACTCTAGAGCTTCTCAACCTCTTTCTGTCAACTTAGTTTAGTCTTATTTTAAATCAGTTGTGAACCAGTGCTCTAGATGAGACTCATCTGAGATCTTTCTCTCAGGAGAAACTGTCTGGGACCCTCATATAAACAGTGCTGGGTAAATTAAAATGTAATAAATTAAATAAATACATATGTAATATATTGAATAAATAAATATTTAATAAATTAAATGTACACTCTAAAAACTGCTGGGTTAAAAAATAACCCAACCTTAACCACACCGCTGGGTCACTATTGGACAGAACACGCGCTGGGTTGGTTTGACCCAAGTGCTGGGTTTTACCATTTAACCCATATTTCTGGGTCATTCATTTGACCCAACCAGTGGGTGAAATTAACCCTCTTGCTGGGTTAAGTCTTACTCATGTGCTGGGTTATTTCTTGTCTCATTGCCTTATTAAAATTAGAAACAAATATTTGTTATATTATGAATGTAAAATAATTATTATCTCTGTAATACAATAAACCAGAGAGGCCACTGTATGATTTCAATCTCATTTTTTTATTTTTTTTATTTTATACATTTCTTTAATACTTTTCTTTATCGAATACAAATGTTAATCAATGTCAAAGGTCTGACATGTCCCCTTCATTTCATCCCTGAGGCACAGCATGTGCAGCAATTCACCAGTCATCTCATTTTGTAAATATTCAACCATGTAGGTCCTCACCTGTTGATGAGTCAAGTCAAGTCAAGTCATCTTTATTTACATAGCGCTTTTTACAATACAGACTGTATCAAAGCAGCTTCACAGTGATACTGTAACGTGAATATAATACAACAAAGTTTGTTTCTAGAAGAAAATTGCGTCATCGTCCACCTTAAGGCAAATCAGTAATATTGTTGAATATTAAATGTCCCCAACTAAGCAAGCCAAAAGCCAAGGCAACAGTGGCAAGGAACCAAAACTCCATCAGGGACAGAATGGAGAAAAAAACCTTGGGAGAACCCAGTCTCAGTCGCTCAGTTCTCCTCTGGCCAACGAGCGAACAGTGTATGATTATGATTCAGGCAGCATTACAGGTCAGAGGTCAGATTGAATAAGAACATTCAGAATATTTATCCAGTTCCATCTGGTTGGAAGTCGGAGTCATCACACCGGTATGGAGACGAGTTTGTTGAGGATCAGTCGTGTCGATGAGGCCTTCACAGGGCTGATGAGGCTGGCCCTTCAGGGATGCGTCATGGATAGGTCCAGGCGCAGGTCCACCTTCTGATCTGGATCCGGCTGACTTCAGTAAACTTTAGAATGAACAGAAAGACAAACATTAGCATACATGCCATTCCTCTTATTAAATAATGAGTACATCAGGTGTTATAGGAAAGTGTCCCTGGTTCCGGCTGACCTATGCAGCCTAATAATCATTTAACTGATTTGAATAATAGAAATGTATAATGTTCTATATGAATGCCAGGTAAAAGAGATGCATTTTAGTCTAGATTTAAACTGACAGAGTGTGTCTGCTTCCCGAACAATCACTTAGAGTGTTGTAATAAAACTGACATGCAAGTTAAGCTTTTTTTGTGGAAGTATCAATTTATTATTGAATATGCAATTAAAATTATTGCAAACATTACCAAATGACCAAATGTGAATTTGGACAAATATTATCAACATTAAGGCATTAAAATAAAACATTATTTTATTAAAAGTAAAATATTACTGTAATGTTGATATAGTGTCTTTAACATTAAAACTCACAAACCCACAAAGCTGCTCGTTAATCTCCTGACTGGCAGCGCTGATGATCGCCTCGTTTAGATGTTAACTTACACACAAAAAAATGAAAGATGACATGCATGGTGGTAGGGTAGGCTATCATGTAAGTTTACATTTTTTAAGTTTTAAATATTGACGCTCATTCGTTCAACTAAACGGGTATACTTTTCTTCTCAAAACTGGCGCCTGTCTATTTATTTCTCCTGTCCTCAGTCGCTGTTTATAAAGATTGCAAGTCATACATTTACTAAAAAAAACTAGGCTATATCAAGCTCTTGAAAACCTTTTTTTTTTTGCAGAAACGATGGTTCGAGACAGTACAGAAGACACACGCAGACTGTGCTGGAACTTACCTCAGTCACTTCTTCTGACGAGTATTTCTAAAACTACGCCAGCAGACTTTTCACTCACAACTCACTAGCTAGCCTACATTAGAGACTCATTTCCCGCTGATTTTACGTACGAGCCCTGTGAGGGAAACTGCGCGTATGGATTTCATACAAAACGCTTTTCTCACTTTTAAATATGCAACGTCCACAATGAATAGGCCTACGATAATTACATGATGAATTTAGAATTTAAACTGCATATTTCAAAAAGGCTGCTGATATAGCTGGTTTAATTTAAACTAAGGATTTATTTAACAATGTGGCATTTGATTTTGTCAAAAATTCTAACCGGCTAGCTGTGGCTAATTAATGTTTCACAGAATAAATACGTTACCCCTCACACTTCCATATCAACGACTGTATGTTGAACAGTGAAATTAGCTTGTTGCTACCACCACAACTTATTAAAAATATAGGTAAACATTCATATTAACTTACCATAAAGCAGCTGCCTGCTCCGAGTGGCGTGCTCCTCGAGTCAGAAGTGAAGAATCCAGAAAGTTCCGCAAAGAATGAAAAAAGTAACCAGTTGCTGGGTCAAAATAACCCAACCAGCGGTTTATTTGTGAATGACCCCCTTACAACTCATTTGACCCAGCATGAGCAACCCAATAATGTGTTTACAGTACCCCAAACAACCCAACTTTTTGACCCAGCACAATCAACCCAACAATTTGTTTACAGAAACAACCCAGCATTTTTTTGAGTGTAATAATATAATTATATAAATATATTTTTTGAATTAAATATCTAATAAATGAATAAATATTTAATAAATTCATTAATAAATATTTATTAAATAAATAATATCTAAATATTTAATCAGTCAAATAAATAAATATTAAATAAATAATGTATTAATATTTAATGAATTAAATGAATAAATGTGAAATACTTATTAAATAAATAATATATACTGTACATATTCAATAAGTTAAAATGAATAATATAATTATATTAACAAAAATATGAATTAAATATCTAATAAAAAATTTATACATACATTAATAAATATTAATTAAATAATGAATATATAAATATTTAATCGATCAAATAAAATAAATATAAATAAATAATATATTAATATTTAATGAAATAAATTAATATTAAATACATATTAAATAAATAATATATACTGTACATATTCAATAAGTTAAAATTAATAATAGAATTATAATTATAATTGTATAAAAAAATATGAATTAAATATCAAATAAATATTTAATACATACATTAATACATATTTATTAAATAATTAATATATAAATATTTAATCAATCAAATAAATAAATATTAAATAAATAATATATTAGTATTAAATGAATAAATATGAATTATTCTCCTATGCACATTGAGACATTGTTTCTCTCTCTGGAAACTCCAGAGCTCTGGATGAGACACACGTCTCAGGAGAAACGGGAGACTCCAGCAAAAGTCCTCCGTTTAATTTCTGTCTTGGAGAAACGAGTGAGCTATTGAAGACTTGTGTTTTTGTTTCCTGAAGGCTTCTTCCTAACAGTACGCTTTCTTTTGACCATGTTTAGGATCTCTAGAGGATTGCCCTCGCTCTGAATAAGAGGTCAGTGTGTTTGGAGGCAGGTGAGCAGAAGTGCACACATCAGTGTGTGTGTGTGTGTGTTTGTGGGTGTTTGTTTGTTAAGGAGGCCTTTGGACAGCGTTGAGGAGGAGTGAGCGTTACACAAGTCTTCTGTGCCAGTGTGATCATGCATGCATGCCGGTGGGCGTCAGTTATAAAGAAATAAACAGAAAGCTTTCATGTTCTTAAAAAGGTCACGGAGACTCTCTGATATCGACTCGTGCTGCTTCTTCACATGATGAGGGTCGCGGGAGGTCATCGCTCAAACCCTCCTGGTTCACAATGTTTTTGCCAAATGCTTGTTCTCATGAGAAAGCCACCGCTGATCATCACTGGGACATGTGGCGTCGGTCCTTCTGCGTGTGGGAGTGCATGATGGCGGATGAAGACACAGGACGGCTCATTAGTCCACGAGGTAAACACAAACACAAAGACACTGGCTGAACATAATGATCTGTTTGCTCTTCATCAATCCCATACACACACACATCATCTGCACATAAGCACCCTAAGTACTATTTACTGCTGTTTGCTAACAAACTACTAACCCTGAGTACTAAACTCTGGCAGTAACTCGTCTCACACTGTCTTTGCTTCGGGCTGAAATCATTCCTGGAGTCATGCAGTCAGATGAACATAAATCAGCCACAGAAACATGCTAAAAACAGCCTTATTAATGTTGCATTGCAGATACTCACACGCTCAGAAAATGTGATTAAGGAAATTAATACATATAAAGGTTAAAACGAGTTCTCACAGACAAAGATACAGTAAAAAGAGGGAAAAATGCTATACCAGTTCAAAGTCATTTTAATACTTTTAAAACTTTTAAACGCATTAAAATGATCAAAAGGGACAGTAAAGACATTTATAATGTTACAAAATATCATCATCAAAGAATCCTGTCAAAATAAAATGTATCACATTTTCCACACAAATATGAACTGTTTTCAACACTGATAATAATCATAAATGTTTCTTGAGCATCAGATCATCATATTAGAGTGATTTCTGAAGGATCATGTGACACTGAAGACTGGAGTAATGATGCTGAACATTCAGCTTTGATCACAGGAATAAATTACACTTTATATATATTCACATAGAAAATAGTTATTTTACATTCTAATAATATTTCACTATTTTTACTGTATTTTTGATCAAATAAATGCAGCTTTGGTGAACAGAAGACACTCTTTCAAAAACATTCAAACTTTTTCCGACCCCAAACTTTTGACTTTTTCACTTCTTTTCCACTTTGAAAAACTGTACTAGTGTTTCTCTGTAAAATTAAATCTATTAAAGTTTTTCACCATACTGTGCAGTAAGATCTCACTGTTTACCAGTTAACTGTCCCATGTCACATTACTGTCACAGTTTTACAGTCTTCAATCCATGCATAACTACTGAGGCTTGTTTCCGCCGCAGAATATCACATTTTATAAGATAAGTGCGACTTTTTATCTCACAAGTGCGAGTTTACATCTCGCAATTCTGACTTTATCCCTCAGAATTGTGTGATATAAAGATTATTGTGAGGAATAAACTCTGCGAGAATTTTTTTAATTGCGAGTTATAATGTCCAATTCTAATGTAAAACAGACTGACTTTTTTGACTGAGTTTATATCACACAATTCTGACTTTATAACTTGCAATTACGACTATATCACTCAATTCTGAGATTAAAAGTCAGAGTTGCGAGATGTAAACTCAAAATTGTGAGAGAAAAAAAAGTCCGAATTGTGTGATAAAAAGTCGCAATTACCTTTTTTTATTCTGTGGCGGAAACAAGCTTCTACACATAACAGATTATAACAAGTAAAAAAAGATTCTAATAAAAATATGATTTAAACAAGGAGACGATGCAGTGTCTTTACGTCTGTATAAAGCATCATTCAAAGAGTAATAGAAGGGTGCGAGTGTTGCTGTGTGTCCTTGTGTCTCTGCTGGAGACGTGTGTGTGTGTGTGTGTGTGTGTGTCCTCACCGCTCCTCCCACAGGTGTCCCGGGATCTACAGGTGACCTGGAAACAGGAAGATTGATCACATCATTTAAAGGGCTGAGGCGCTGCTCCAGTTTCCTGAATGTTGGCCATGTCCATTTCAATAATCATAAAATTCCAGGCATGATGAGGAGCCCTTTTGAAAAGTGAGTATTGATTATATCCCAAAAAGTGTGAGGGGAATATTGGATTTCATTATGCAATAAAAAAAGAAGTATTCAAAGGCTGGTGTGAAAATGAAGCCTTTTTCTAACTATTCAGCGGAGGATCCCATATGTGAGCTTGACTCATTAAAACACAGTTGCTGCTAAACACAATGCTGTTTGCAAGCCTCTTTTGCTGCCGTAAAGAGTGTTCAACAGCGGGACTATTTCACTCGCTGTATGGTGTAAAGTGTCTTAAGGAAGATGGTTGATAAGTAAGAGAGACTCTTGAGGTTTTTATTTATAATAATGTGCAGTGATGAAATGAAAAAAAATGAATTTTTATCTTGTTTTCCAGTACAAATATCTAAACATTCCTAAATCACGATATGTTTACTTAAAATGAGTGAAGATATTAAATCTTATTTTCTGATGTAAATGAAGTATGTGCTTAAAACAATAACAAATATCTGTCAATGGGGTCAGAAAAATAATCCTGTTTTATTTCGTCCTTGTTTTAAGCACAAACATTTTAAACAATTATTCAGAAAATAAGACTTGAATTTATCATGATTAAGAAGATTTAGATATTTTTACTGGAAGAAAGACAAAAATACTAAGTAAGCAAATCATTTGCATAGTTTTTTGTCACGCGTGACCTTTCAACGTGATTACGTAATGTGTGACACATCACAGCTAGTGCAAGATGAGCATTAGTGGTTATAAAAGTATATAAATGTGTATTTTGTTGTAAAATGTCGGCTGGTTTGTCTAGATAAGACTCTTATTCCTCGGCTGGATCGTGTCGAGACTTTGAAGCTGCACTGAAACTCACATCTGGACCTTCGACCCGTTGGACCCCATTGAAGACACTATATGGAGAAAAACCCTGGAGTGTTTTCCTCAAAAACCTTCATTTCTTTTCCACTGAAGAAAGAAAGACATGAACATCTTGGATGACGTGTGTGTGAGTAAATGATCAGGAAATCTGAATTCTGAAGTGAACTACTCATTTAAATTTACTGTAAAACTAGTGAAAGTAGTGGTAGAAGGGAATATGCCATAGTGTTTTCTGTAGTAAAAGCAGCTCTGTCCTCTCGGATGCGGCTCACTTTGCCCCGGTTACCCAGCAGACACACGGCTCAGCGCTGTTACTGAGCAACTTTTAAATGCTCCAATTATGTAAATTACACAGCGATTACTTATCATGATTACAGTAATGGCGAGGTGAGACGCCTAGTGTATTTTGCATGTTAATGGTCTCTGTCTGGTTTTCCGGTGCGCTGAGTCACTTTGGTGACGAGCCGTAAATCGATATTTTGACTTTCGCCGTTGGATTTTTTCTTTTTTTTGTCTTACAGGAGAAATGCCGTAATGGAGGTGGACTGTAAATAAGCGGAAGGCCTTCTTGACAAATGAATCCATTAACATTTCCCTGTGTCGCCTGGCAAGGAGACTTGCCGTTTATGGGGCAGAAAAAGCAGGCCTGTAAATCTGAAGATCCTCGCGGACGAAACCGGCCCATGATGCAGCGCTTTATCTGCCTCTCAAATGGCATCTTTATCTGCCTAAATTAAGTTTTGATTCCTTGCCACATACGGTGCCGCAAATCATTTTTAACGCTGATATGAAGAGCGGCACTAAAGTCGGCCTGTGGCCATGAAAACCTTTTTATTTTGCAGCATCCTCTGTTGTTCCCGGCCCAGATTTAACCCCTGCGGCTCTGCTTATTTCCAATGCATAATCTATCACGGGAAAGGGCGGAGGACGCTCTGAAAAGGGATTGAGACAAGGTTTATGGGCAGAATAAATTTCCAATTTAAATTTGATTTTAGCACCGTGTGTCAAAGAAGGATTCCCTGACTTCTGTTTCACTTCATAACACCAGCCTGAACTCAGAGACGCCGAGATTGATGGAGTTTTTTTTCCAAGGACGCCCATCATTCAGTCAGACGGTTAATGTCTTTGTTAACGGAGGAGAGGAGCTGTCGCACCGATGACTGACAGGCCTTTCATCATTAGCGAACGCTGACTGACAGGTTTGTGGGAAAAGCATCGTTGAGTTCTGAGAGCTGAGTTTATGTTGAGTTTGCGGTTTAACTTTGAGTCTCAACCGGTTTGTCATCAGGGTTTAGATTTTACATCAACATGCTGCCATATTAGAAGGTTCAGTATCAGAAGAAAGTCAACATTAATGCATTATTATTACAGTTTTTTCCAATTGCTAACACACAATTTTGCAAACTAGGCTGGTTTTATCAAAATACTTCACACTGTTCACAAAACCACACACCCAAACTGCAAAATATATCCTGCAAAATGAAGCACTGCAACCAAAACTACACACAGCATTATCAAAATCAAACTTTTGCAGGAAATAACACACACTTCATTCATATTAGCAGATTTCTGTCCAACCGACTACACACTGTTGGGCGTAATGGAGAGCACTCTCATCTTTAGCATGCTTCGCCATAATACTAAAATAGTGCAAATTGTAGAAAATTCTTCAGATTGTTCACATGCACAGAAATATTTGCAGATACACACACACACATGCTGTTGAAACATTTATTTTTTTATTTTTCACCAAACAAGTCCATGCAACATATGCACAGCAGAAATATTTACACTGGACTGAACACAAATATGCTCACAAAAAACAGTAAAGCTGAAAAAGACTGAAGTGTTAACAGTGAACCATTGAGGTGTTTGGTCAGGTGACACATGTATCGGCCAATCAGATCATGGAGTGTCATTTTGAACGGCAGTGTTTTGAAATGGCAATCATGTGACTTTATGTCAGATTGTTGTGTGTTACGCAGAGAACCGTGTTCGGTGTGTTTAAAAAGTGCCATTTTGAACTGCAAAATATGTGTAAAGCAGAAAACGTGTTTGGACTTTTGGAGACTTGAGAAGAGGTTTTGCTCTCGTGTGTCAGTGTAAATAACTGTGCAGTGTGTGTCGTTTTAGTGTGTTAGCAACTGGAAAAAACGGTATTATTTGTTCATAATTTTGTTCAGCCAACATGTTTATCCTTGTTGCATGTGAGCTTATATTTGATGTGGTCTGGGTTGCATTGAACCGAATTGATTTGAAAAACGACACTATTGTCTTAATTTGTTGTCTTAATTTATGATCTTTACACAGTTATTGAACTGAACTGAATCAACACTGAACTGAACTGAGTTTAATAATGAATTGAACTAGATTTGGAGAAGTTTGCATCACTGATTCTGTTATTTTTCTGCTGCTTTGAAACAATCTGTATCGGATGAAACTATAGAAATCACCTAAAGTTGACTTGATGTTATTATTTTCTTTAATAGTGTGTAGTTCTTGTTCTGATTTGATGAATTTGCACCCAAAACCTTGGAGTGTAACCGGATGCACGACATTTATAACCTGATAAGTGCATTTCATCAGAACCCATTTCTGGATTTGAGACATGGCGAATCTATTTGTTCACTGTTTCTGCTATTCTTGTCTGATTAATATCAGCCCAATTAATTAAAGCATAATGGATTCTTAACAGTTTTACCGCCGTATCAATATAAAAACTCTCTTCTGCTAAATGGGGCATATGCAAAGAGCACTAAATGCCTTATTTATGCATGAATGTCAGGACCATCTGAATTAATTCAGCTTTATCCCTCTTAGGTCTGCGGCAGCCATTAGTTACTGAAGAACTGGACGAGCCTATGTGACATTACAATGTGCTTTCGCTACAGAATTTGTTAAAGGGCCATTCGCTTGAAATATCTGCACTGACAGTAAAATACCAACCAGAGCCATTAGGTTTGAAGCCAAATCAATCTCATACTTAAGAAATAAAATACTACAGTGTCTCACAAAAGACACAAACCAGGCCATGAGCATCAGCCGTGGAAATACGTACGCCCGCCTTTATAATAAAATGCATCTTTATATGAAGAGTAAAGTCTTAATTTTGCCCTCCATTCAGTCTTTCCTTCACTTCTGTTATATCTCAACAAACTTACAGTTCGAGGAGTAAATCAAACTACGGTAACACTTTAGAATAATGATCCGTCATTAATAAGTAACTATGCAGGAGGTAATCCAGGACTAATGAGTAGTTCTACATTAACACTTCAGCTACTATTAACTAACATGGAAACAAGCCTAACTAATCAGTAAGTAATGTCGAATTTAGGAGATAGTTCATTATTATGTAATCAATAATTACTTAATGAGATAAGCCTCATTAATAACTATTAACTAACTGACTAATTATTAAGAATATTATATTGTGTGTCTGAGACGTAATCAGTCATCATTTTTACTCTGAATAGTCATAAAATGGATCACTAATTGTTGCCTAGTCACTATGCAGGAACTACTAGTGATCTGGACCATTATTTTAAACTAAAAATATGTTTTTCACTTTAAAATAATAGTCCAGATCACTAGTAGTTCCTGCATAGTGACTAGGCAACAATTAGTGATCCATTTTATGACCAAGTTGAGAGTAAAAAAAAGATAATTGCTAACGTCTCAGACACTTTAATGTTGTGATTAGTAATTAACTTGTAATTCTTTATAATTTGTCATAATTACCTATTAGTTCTTCATGATAATGCTCTCATTAAGCAATTATTGATTACCTAATAAGGAACTATCTTAGTCTTAAATTCAATATTACTTACTGATTAGTTAGGCTTGTTTCCATGTTAGTTAATAGTTGCTGAAGTGTTAATGTAGAACTACTCATTAGTCCTGCATTACTTCCTGCATAGTTACTTATTAATAATGGACCATTATTCTAAAGTGTTACCCAAACTACTTCACATGATTACCTGTAGGTTCAAATAAACCCACAGTATTTCATGGAAATGATTCTACAATCACTTTAAAGCCACTTTCCCAATTCCTGATTGTAACTTTAATACTGTGAAGCAAATAAAAAAAAATCTATATTCTCATGCACATAACTGCATTTACCAAGCATTGTGAATTAGCATAATAATATCAAGGCAAAGAAAGACTATAATCATAGTTTGGTCCAGTTTGAATCTGTTTCCAGGAGTAATAGATAATGTTCTCTCAGGCCCATCAGCAAATAAAAAGCAATTTCTCTCCCGCTGGTAATTCAAAGTGAAATGCCACGAGATGTCAGATTCTCACAGAGATTATTGTTCAACCCGTAGAGAACAAGACGAGTCGACGCGCCAGCCATGCTTTCTCAGATCTCGCTATTACTGCAGTTCTTTCACAGCACTTGATTTAGTTGCTCATGAGGCTCATTTACACTAATTCCAATGCTGAGAATTAGAATAAAAGATAAACATCTGTCTATCTGAATGAATGTGATGGTACAATCTTTGTAGTTTGGTGTATTTTTTAATGTTTTTGAGCTACTCACAAAGGCTGCATTTATTTGATCAAAAATACAGTAAAAATACTGACATATTTTTTACAATTTAAAAGATCTATTTTCTATGTGAATATACAGTAATTGTAATTTATTCCTGTGATCAAAGCTGAATTTTCAGCATCATTACTCCAGTCTTCAGTGTCACATGATCCTTCAGAAATCACTCTAATATGAGGATTTGATGCTCAAGAAACATTTATGATTATTATCAGTGTTGGAAAAAAAACAGTTCATGTTTTTGTGGAAACATACATTTTATTTTTCAGAATAATTTAATTAGCGTTTTATTTGAAATATGGTTTAGTAACACTGTCTTTACTGTCACTGTTAACCAGTTTAATGTGTAATGGTCCATCATTAATAAGTAACTATGCAGGAAGTAATCCAGGACTAATGAGTAGTTCTGCATTAACACTTCAGCTACTATTAACTAACATGGAAACAAGCTTCACTAATCAGTAAGTAATATTGAATTTAGGAGATAGTTCATTATTATGTAATCAATAATTACTTAATGAGATAAGCCTCATTAATAACTATTAACTAACTGACTAATTATTAAGAATATTATATTGTGTGTCTGAGACGTAATCAGTCATCATTTTTACTCTGAATAGTCATAAAATGAATCACTAATTACTCAAGTGTTGCGAGTCACTATGCAGGAACTACTAGTGATCTGGACCATTATTTTAAACTAAAAATATGTTTTTCCCTTTAAAATAAAAATAAATAAAAATATAATTTTTTTTTTTTTACTTTTTTCTTTTTACTTTTGAACGGTACTATATAAACAATATATACAGTATGTGTAAAAAACACACATATATACATATATTTACTGTAAGTCTTGATATGTCCACAAAAATGTCTTAAAAATGTGTCACAAAGAGTCCACCTTTAAGGGCAACCAATTCAGTCCTTCGTCACGCTCGATCTAACCAGCAGTTATGAGGGATTACAGTCCAAACAACTCTGTAGAAGAGGAAGAATAGAGAGAGGGTGCAGGTCCTTACAGGGAAGAGTGAGGAGAGGAAATGATGTCACGGCGTGTCACTTCTGGTGCCGAATGAGCGCAGTGGGTGACATTAGTCTTGGAGACTCTGTACATGTTCTTTTCCCAGCTCTTTCGGGGGCTGTTTTTCTTTCGGGCCGGGATGGGAATAGGTCATCAAAGTGGGTTCATAAAAACGGCCCCAAAAAAAGAGAGATATTACAGAGCTGAACCCTGGGGCGAGAGCGAATTAAGTCTATCTGAGCTATTGTTGCTGTTTGCTGACTGAGACCTCTGACATTTTGATATTACTTTGGAGAATTGTATCATTTCAAAGTTGTAAAGCTAAAAAAAAAAAAAAAAAAATCTAGACATAAAAGATATATGTTGTTTTGTAAGAGATGAACAACATGCGGCACAGTTTAATGCTGGCTCGGGATGCAGTGTGTTTTTCTGTCCTGTATTGTTCCACTGTGGCCAAACAAAAGGATAGTTTGACCATACACTGTAAAAAAAAATTCTGTTAAATTTATGGTAAAAAAAAAAGTTACTGTAAAAAAATATGGTAGCAACATTTTAGGTTTTACAGATTTAAGTTACATTTACAGTAAAATACCGTATTTCTTTAACTGATATAATGTTAATTTACCGACCTATTGAAGTACTAATATCTGCTTTGAACCTTTGTAATACAATGACAACCACCAATCACAGTGGTGATGAGAATCACATGATCAATCACAAGCTGAGACAGTTAATACTAATATATAGAAGGTGCATAATGTCATTCACGCACACACACTAAACACCATCCTGGTAACACACATGACATTTAAAAAATGCAATGAAAACTAAGAAAAACTATGAAGAAACAGTTATTTCAACGAAAATACAAGCGTGACGCAGGGAATTCTGGGAATGTCAATTTACTGTCAATTTTTTTCACTGTAAATTATCCAAAAACTGTAAATTCAACGGTATTTTACTGTAAAACTACAGTAAATGTATACGGTTGGATCTATCACAGTTATTCTCCGTATATAGAACGGAAACTTTCTGTTAACCAATTAACAGTTTTTCACCGTAGCATTTTTACAGTCTTTTACCGTTAAAATCACGACTATTTTTTACAGTGTAGAGTCGCATGCTGACGGAAAGTCATGGAAAAGCCTCGGAAGACGCTTTACTTGGACTTCCACGTGTGAGATTACACAGGAGGCCACCCATGACGTTTAACCACTACACAAGTAAATGGGTTTTCTAAGTTGTCACTCAGCAAGATTAAAGGCGGTACAGAAGAACTGTAAACAGCATTAACTCCGTCGGTAAACATTATACAATTGCATAATATTTACAGAGGTTGTTCACGTAGAAAATGTGAGGATGCATAAATCAAATGGAAGAACATGACAAGCGTGTGTCTTTAGTGACCATGCGTTCTATGTGAAACTGTAACTGAATGAACTCTGTTTATTTCACTGGCCCTTCAGCAGACGCTTCATCACGTGACTCGGCTGGAGAAACCCGAGGTGAAGAGTCTCGCTGCAGGAGCACTGGAGGTTCTGGATCACTGCACACTGAGGCTGAACCCGCTCGGATCCTGAACCGCTGAGACATGACATCATCATGCGTGCACATGCAGAGACTCTCACACACACTCTTATCATGAGCTCAGACCACTACAGGCATCGATCCCCAAGCTCACTTCAGTTACTAACCAGTTTTGCAAAATAAAGAAATAATATATATATATATATATATATATATATATATGTATGTGTGTGTGTGTGAGAATGTGTGTGCCTGTGATGTGTGTGTCTGTGTGTGTAAGAATGTGTGTGTGTGAGAGTGTGTGTGTATGTATATGTGAGTGTGTGTGTGAGATAGAGTGTGTGTGTGTGTGTGTGTATGTGTGTATATGTGAGTGTGTGTGGGTATGTGTGTGTGTATGTGGGTGTGTGTGTGTGGGTGTGTGTGTGTGAGAATGTGTGTGTGTGTGTATGTATATGTGAGTGTGTGTGTCTGTATGTGAGAGAGAGAGTGTGTATGTGGGCGTGTGTGTGTGTGGGAGAGAGTGTGTGAGTGTGAGAATGTGTGTGCCTGTGTGTGTGTATGTATATGTGAGTGTGTGTGTCTGTATGTGAGAGAGAGAGTGTGTGTGTGAGAGTGTGTATGTGGGCGTGTGTGTGTGTGTGTGAGAGAGTGTGCATGCATGTGAGTGCGTTTATGCATGTGTTTGACAGTGTGTATATGGGAGAGAGTGTGTGTGAGAGAATGAGTGTGTACTGTATGTGTAAGATAATGTGTGTCTTTTTGTGTGAGAGTGTGTATGTATATGAGTGTGTGTGTGAGTGTGAGAGTGTGTATGTGGGTGTGTGGGTTTGTGCGTGTGTGTGTGCTTGAGTGTGTATGTGGGTGTGTGTATGTGAGTGTGTTTATGCATGTGTTTGAGAGTGTGTATGTGGGTTTGTGCGTGTGTGTATGTGAGTGTGTGTGTGTGAGTGTGAGAGTGTATGTGAGTGTGTTTATGCATGTGTTTGAGAGTGTGTATGTGGGTTTGTGTGTGTGTGTGTGTGCGTGCGTGTGAGTGTGTATGTGGGTGTGTGTGTGCGTGAGTGAGTGTGAGAGTGTGTATGTGAGTGTGTTTATGCATGTGTTTGAGAGTGTGTATGTGGGTTTGTGCGTGTGTGTGTGTGTGTGCATGCGTGTGAGTGTGTATGTGGGTGTGTGTATATGAGTGTGTTTATGCATGTGTTTGAGAGTGTGTATGTGGGTTTGTGCGTGTGTGTGTGTGCATGAGTGTGAGAGTGTGAATGTAG
>NC_137145.1:1396969-1460289 GCF_949319135.1 Squalius cephalus
ACTTAGGAACTATAAAACATCTCTGGGCCACTGTTTAAAAGCCAATTAATTCAAATTAAGCGCCTTGCCAACAAAGTAAAGGCTATACAGTCCAGTTCATTTTCAAGTGTTTTTTCACACACACACACAATGCCAAAGATGGCGCATTTATTCTGTTCTATTCTAAATGATTATTATTTGGAAAAAGTGCTATTTGTGTTGCATGCTTCAGGCTCGCACTGCAGTTCCAAAAACGTCAGGAATCAGATTGTTAGAAACCCTATCCAGTCTAGCGAAACCTCCCTGGACAATTGTGCATAGTTAATGAGGAACACGGAAAGGATGAGGAAAAACTATCCTGCTCCAGTGTCTGAAGGGCATCGCAGGATGACATAAGCCCGATTCCAGAAGCCCTCGGAGGCCAATGCCATCGACTCTAATGGGAACACGAACCAAGTCTCTTCGTGTCCATTAAGAAGTCGATATTTAGGGAGAACATTGTTTGCGACTAATTAATGGCCCATAGGTTTTTTGGATACTAATGAGCTACACGTTTCCGGTTCACATGGGGATCTTTCTAGTGCTCGGAGAACCGGCCAAAAGTATAGTTTCAGCTATTCTGCATGGAAAAAAAAAATTCCCTCGCACTCCTTTTCTCTCCTTATCCACCTATTTTTCACTGTCGATGCTCTTGTTTTAATTAAGTGTGTGCATTCGCACTCGTCCCAGTGTTCTCTTGGCCCTTTCGATGAGGAGAAGAGAGCGATAAAGAGCAAGTGCCTGACTCAAGTACAGTAAAATCACTGACATCTCCACCACAAGTGCCTGAATATGAATAAGAGGCGACTGTGAATGTCAAGAGGGAGCGAGGGGGATAAAACCGAGCTTCCCGACCCTGAGAACCCTTGACAATACTTAAAAGACAATCTCGTCATCCTCCTTAACGGAAAAAGGCCGTGTGGATTCGGAGGCTGAAGTAGATCGGCTGTCGTTTTGAATATGCAGACCCTTTGTTGATGAAAGCAGAAGATCCCAAATGTGCATAATCCATTCTTGTACATTTGTTTTTTTCATCCATATCCATATGCAATGCTCTATCCTCTTTTTAGGCACACAAAAGCCTTGTTTGTTCCCTCATACACATAATTACCGTTTAAAAACGGTGCGTCAAAGCGTGAGTTCACTTTTTCCATGTCCGTCCTCTCACTCTCTGTGTTATGTGTCCTCTGAGCTTTGTTTATGCATGCCTAATGGCATTATTGGTGTGAAACTATTTTCAATGCTCAAAAAGCATAAAAATTCAGTGTAAGTGAGAATGTTATTGCGATCATCATTACTCTAACCGCTTCCCTCATTGCCTAACGGTCGGGTCTCATGGGCGCTACTAAGGTTACAGTCATCATGGTTTGTTCTCCAAATACGTTTGGAAACACAAAGAGAGCATTGTGCGCCGAGCGGCTACTATAGTATGACCTAGTGCCACCGTATATCGTAATTCCCTCAGGATGCAATGATGTAGAGCGTTTTAGTTGGAGAAAATGAGATCTAACACAGTCACGTGCTAGTGAAGGTAAGGTCGAGCCAAACGGTGCGTCATCAGAAACTTCAGCATTACATGCTGTTTGTTGGCCTTCCCCCGTGCTGAGGATATTTTTTCGTGATAATTGCTGTGAAAGTCGTGCTGAGGTTGCAGCTCTTTTCTCCTGACGTCACGTGGCGCTCTGGCTGTGTAAAAGATGTATTACAGTATGCGCTCCGCATTGTCTACGGCGAATCGCGCCGTATCCAGCTGTGCAAGTAGGTGAGCGAGCAAAGTCACGGCAATGACAGACTCTATCCGTTGCAAAAAAAGAGGAAAAGCGAACGGGGAGTGGAGTGAGTGCAATTAATCACACACTGTCACCCTGTAAACTACAGGGGAAGCATCAAAGTGCAGCACTGGGTTCTATTATCAGTCCATTAGTGAGAGACTTCAAGCATTGCACTGCAGAAGTGACCGACCTGTCTGTCAACAGATCTCCTTTATAAAATGACTCTTGTGCAAACCTGACGTATTCTTGAATATGGAGTGATGTTACGCTTCTCTTTTAATGTAATGAGGCACGTTCTTGAAATCCAAACCCAAACGCTCAAAGCCTCTTTTGTTTTCCACTTACAGAAAGGCTGCTGCTCGGAGAATCCTCAGTGTCCAATTATAGCTGAGGATCAGAGAAATGTAATTTACAGTCGCTGCTCCTCATGGAGAGGGTAATTGTGATCAGGAAATGGAGAGAGAGCGATGAGAGTTATTACCAGTCAAGGGGTTTCACTCAGGGCAGTTATGGAGAGGAGAGTGACGCCTCTTTTTACAGTTTTGAAGGATAGAGTTCGGTCTCATGGGAACGGATGACGCCCGGCCGTAAATGTGCACGACCACATACTGGCACTGCTGGTGTTCGGCGCCAGTGTCCGACCACGCAAAGCGCTCAGACGTAACATTTTGAAGTGTATCATTTTTCTGCTGCACCAAACTGAACGTTCGGCTTCGAAATGTAGAAATTGCTTACCGAAATGAAGTTAAAAAGAAATGGCGAGGAAAGGCCTGTTCATACCAAGGACAATACATTTAAAGATGTATAAGAATAGCAGAGTCCACAGCACAACTATAATAATAACGACGCAGAGAAACGTTATAGTTGGAATTACTTTCAGAATGACTTTTTCCCCAGCTGATTATTAACAATTAAACATTCACAGCCAATCAGCATTTAGAGCAACAACAGCAGCGCGTGAATAGAAGAAACTGAGCGATATCGTTCGCTGGTGTGGACTGTAATATAGTTATCGTAATAGTTATCTTTGTAGTTATCGTTCTTGGTGTGAACAGGCCTTAACACAATGAATTAAACGTGAAGTTGAAAGTCTGAAATAGTACAAAATCGGTAACACTCTTCAGTTAACCAGCATGAACTAACAATGATTAATCGTGCTTAATGTTAGTTGATTAAAATACAGCTGTTCATTGTTAAATCATGTCAGCTCAGGTCCATTCAGCAAGTAAACGCTGAAATCAAGATAAAGTAAGATTAATAAATTGCTTTAGAAGTATTTTTCATAGTTACCAAATGGTAAAAAAAATGTTATTTAGCATTTCTTGCAGTGTAGTTGCACAGTGAAGTTCAACGCTTTGTGTTGTGGGTTTGTTCACGTCACTGTGGTAGTGATGCGTCAAAACATATGCATAATCTTAGTAGTGTATTGGAGAAGTCGTTATTTTGTTTGCTGCCTCTAGTGGTGCAGAAAATACACTCTTAACCTCTGACCTTCTTAAATGAAGCAGAATGTTGCATCATTTGTCTTGTAACAACAGAACAGTTCTGCAGTAAAAGCTTTGTCATTTTGGATGGTTGTTCTTGCATTTTCTTTTTGTCATTGTGGCTTATAATAGCAGAACACCGTTTTTCGCTTATTGCATGCATGGGCCTTGGCTATAAAAAGCACACGGTCCCGCCAGAAACACTTTGCTTTTAGCTCCGCTGTCGTGTGATGGCTCTCCCTGTAGGCAGAAAGTGGTGTCCAATCAAACAAGATGCTTGCTGGGAGACCATCACAGCGCGCACGAGCGAGTTTACTAGCAAGCTCCTATTTTCTCATAGTATTGAAAAAAAATCACATTACTGTGTAAGCCTTATGACTTTTTTTTTTTCTAGACAAACTTTGTTGCATTATTTTCCTGTTATCTCCGTAAAGCTGCTTTGAATCACTCTGCATTGTAAAAAGCGCTGTATAAATAAAGGTGACTCGACTAGAGGCGACGGTGTGTTGAATCCACATGTCAATCAAAGACCAAGAAATGCATGCAATCCAATCCTAGCCAAGTCCTGTAAATAGCCACAAAGCCTCTAAAATTACATTTGTCAAATTATTAGTATTCTTAGCTAATGCACGGCGCTTGTCCGCCGGCCAAATTGACCATCACGGGCTGGATTTTTGTTGTGCATACTGATGTAGAAGTCTTGTAATGAAAGGGCTGTTCACCGCTGTTCACCGTAGAGGGAGGCCGAGACAAGCAATCACTGCCCTGCTGGAATCATGGGAACATGAGACCCACGCGTTTCCATTTCCTATCTCCACTTTATCAGCCTCCCAGCTCTGTTATTCTTTAGCTCGGCAGACAGCAGATGAAAGCATAGCACAGATAAATGTTTGTGCTTTCCTGTTTTTATGGGGCTTAAACAAGAACATACATTTACTTGGTACTTTGAGGTTTTCCTCTGGATTCTGCTTTCCATTAAAGGCCCCATGCAGCCAGAGAGATGATAAGAGGTCAATGCAAGCCCTACTGTTGCCTTGGCAGTAAAGTCGGAGCTCAAAGGGGGACTTGAGGGTCTGGTCCATGATGGGTCATTAGAGAAACGCTGCCTCAGGCCAGGCTCCCCTTTTAAGCCTGATTTTACTGGAGTCGTGCTTTAAGTTTAATGCACAGACCTGCAGTTGTTTTTTATGATCATGGACAGGTGTTTTGTGGGCAGGAGATAAGCTCTTGGTTAGTCAACATTAAATGTTGTTCACAACCAGATTATTTCTGCACTGTAAAAAGAAAAAAGAAAAACTTAAAAAAGGCAACCTATTGCAGTCAATTTGTTAACTCAACTAAAAACTGAAAACTGTTGTTCATCTGATTACCTTAAAGGGATATTTCACCCTAAAATGAAAATTTTTGTTACCCTAAATTAGGGCTGGGCGATAAAACGATAACGATAATTATCGCGATATAATTTTTCTCGATAAAACGATATCAAGAGTTCGATAAATGTTCGATAATGTTTATGCACCAAAAGCGAAACGAAACTCATTTGAACCGCGCGCCACACGGACCATTTATCCACTCGGCTCAAAGTCCAAACGGCACAGCGCGAGCGCGAGCTCACTAGAGCCGACGCGTTTACTCTGATCGCTCTCGTCACGAGATCCAGTGAGAAGCGCTTGAGTTCAGCGAAGAACACACACGTCTCCGTGATTTAAACCAGTTTAAAGGCAGATGAAACAGCGCTGACAAACAGGAGAAACACTGCGCAGAAGACTTTTCCGTCTACACATTCCCATCATTTACCATGGATTTACTGTAACGTTAGCCTAGTAATATTAACTGCACCATGAAATGTGGGATATAGGCTACATATTGAATTGTATTATATTATTAATGTAGACGATGTATTAAAGGACTGATGGAATATAATTACAGTATTTAATAATGTATTTAGGCTACTGTTTTTCATACAAATACCATATAAACCATAAAGTTACATTTTGCCATGATAGTGAGGTTGTCATGATCTAAATGCATGATACTGGATGACCAATGGTTAAGTTTAATAAAACTCAAACAGTCAGAATATTACATTTTACCAAATAAAAATTAGCACATGCAGAAACTAAGAAATGAATTGTCCAATAAAGATATTTATTTTGTTAAGGAAAAATGACAAATGTTTGAATGTTCTACCTCAGATTTGTGAAATGTTCACCAGTTTGGCAAGTGTTTGTCCTGATATGTTCTGACAATAAAGAGTAGTTTAAAACCACAGTTAACGCTCTGGTTTCTACAACTTTCACTTAGGAGCAAAAATCTGCCTTTAAACTTGAAATAAATAAAGATTTGACTTTTATCGTGATAATTATCGATATCGACTGATATAAAAAAAATTATCGTGATATTTTTTTTTGTCCGTATCGCCCAGCCCTGCCCTAAATAAAATTCACATTGCATTTTTATTCGAGCAAAGAAGACCAATGACCAATGTTAGGATTTTTCATTAAAAAATACATTACATTTATTTAAATCCTATTGGATTTGAAATGGGAAATTAAGCCAGATAAGCCGTAATAAGTTATCATATAATTATTTCAAGCTTCAGTGCATGCGGGGGAACTTGCAAACTTTGTTCAGCGTAAAATTCTTTGTTCAGATGGAAAGTTTGGACAACATTTGGACGGGTATTGAGTAGCCTATCCAAGTAAGGTCAATGTTACCAACATATTTAAAGTGTTCTTGTTCAGTGCAGATGAAATAATAAACTGACTCATCCTCACCCTTTTCAAGCTACTTTTTTACATTTATCAGAACCTTTTATCTTTTAAGAAAGCAGACGTCAGATGAACCCCATGTGCTCTCCTGCAGGTTATCTTTCTTCATTTGGGGCTTTTAGACTGATCCTCGCGTCTGGATCGCACTATCAGCTCGCCGTCAGACAGTGATGAAGCGTTCTCCATCTGACAGATCCTCAACCCGGCCCAAGCATGTTTTGTCAGAGAGAATAACTAAACCCGAGGCCCGGAGAGCACAAACCCTGTCAGATAAAGATGCATGAATACCACGCATTCATCTCTCAGAATCAATCTTCTGGATAATTCCCCCCATATTTCTTCTTTTTAGTTATCTACAAAACTGCCAAGCAGAGTTTTAAACTGTGCGGGCCATTATGGGAAAGCTTCAGTGAGTGCGTGTCACAATGTCAATGTTTAATGTTGTTTTTTCGGCCGGTTAAATGAGGTGCTAAATTAGAGCCACATATTGTGTGATCCATTCGAGGCTTGCGTTCTCGTTTTGGCATTTGAGTATCTAGTGCAGAGCGAAGTAATGAGAGTCTTTCTGCCTTGTACTAGTTTTATGATTCCTAATCTTGCATGTTGTGTTTTCTCATGTCGCAGCATTTCAGAGGCAAAAACTCTTGCTTTCATGTTCTGGTGTGGTTCTCTTAATCTTGGTGTGTGTTTGTCTCTGTTTTCCATGTATAAGCAGTTGCGCTGTATTTGGACCATTAGTTTATCTGTGTGTGATATCACTGGGTAAACCCAAACTCAGCACTTTCATGTTCAGTCACATCTCCAGGCCGTTTCCCCAGGGTCCGCGAGCCGCGAGTGCTTAACTGGGCCATGCTCACTGGGGCTAATTTTGCAGGAGCCCAATTGAGAATCATACAGTAGTAAGTCTCCTTAATGAAGGCTTTCTGCATGACCTGCCGCGTTCGTACCCGCGGGGAAAGCCGTATCACAACAATACCACCATCACCTAGAAGAATGGAGGGCATTGAGATTGACTGCCAAAGACAAGTCCAATGAGAGTTAAACATTGTTAATCACAGGGCCCTCAATGAGGACGCTTTACTAGGGGTGGGACGAGCGACAGGCCCAAACCCCAAAACTGCATTCAATTCTTCCCTGCCGCATCATAAAAATCACCCGGGAATGAAAAAACACCGGAAAAACGGCAGGCCGGAATTCTCTGATTAAATCTGACCATTTAAAAAGCCCATTAAAATAGAAGGACTGGAATCAGTGCTAAGTGAAAATTCCCTCTCCTGTGGGCACTTGGAAAATTCCAGAATAAACTTCAACAACAATTCACTGGCCCAAACGAGGCCCTCCAAACATAGACAGGGAAGTAGATAAATAATATATCCTCTTCTAAAGTGATAGGAACCGTAATGGAAGTGGTGAATGGCTGGATAAAGTGGAGACTCAGCATTGCACTGGGATAAAGTGACTTTGTGTTTATTGACAACAGGCCGAGTGAAAGCAGCCATTTCTGACTCGTGCACAGAAGCTTCTGTGTTTCAGTGTTCGTTAGGGATGGGCAGCGTGACAGTGTGTTAACGGTGTGTCAGCCAACTGTGACTCATATCTGCACCTGCACCACGAGGCGCATTAATATACATTTAAATTGACGTGCGCTCATATTATGCATATTGGCTATTTTATTATGGTTTCAAATAATACTTCGACTGTTTTTTTTTTACTGTTTTGCATATTTTTAAAAGTCTTCTATAATATGAAACTGTTTCTGCTTATTTTAGATTTCATGTATTTAATAAAAAACCTTCTCAGAAAAATGTACAAAAATCACTTGGGCAGTTTTCTTAAAGGGTGTATAATATAATATGATAAAAATGTATATATATTTTTTCACTTATTTCATTTTTATGTCTGTAGGAATAATCTTTTATTTTGTGACCAGGGTTTTAAATGAAACAATAAAGTACTTTTTCTTTTAGTAAAATATTTTATTCACAGGAAATATCAAGAAATATGAAACTATTATTTAATATATTACCCATTTTATTTTATTACCCATTCCAGTGTCAGTAACTAGGCTATACCATGATATACTGTTTCCGTGATTCGGTCCTACCTATTTTTTTGTATATTGACTATTTTATTATGGTTTCAAATATGCCTTTTTATTATAATTATTACGGTTTTGGGCATTTCGTTTGTTTTTTTTGTCTTCTATAATATGAAGACATTATATTATATATTTATATTCAATATATTTATTATCTAGTAAAAAAAACTTCTCAGTGTATAATATAATATAACATGATACAATTTATATATACCAGGGTTTTACCATTAGTTAACATTAGTTAGTGTATTAACTAACACAAACTAACACTGTGCAATACATTTGTTACAGATTTTATTAACCTTTGTTAATGTTAGTTCATAAAAATCCAGCTGTTTGTTCATGTTAGTTCACAGTGCATTAACTAATGTTATCTAATACAACCTTTGATTTGAATACGTATTAGTGAATGTTGAAATGAATATTAACTAAGATTAATAAATGATGAAGAAGTATTTCATTAGTAGTTAACTAATGAACCTTTTTGTAAAGTGTTACCAAATGTTTTATTGACTAAATATCTAGAAAATATTCCAGTGTCAGTAACTATACCATCATATACTGTTACCATGATCTAGAATTACTCCTTCCGTGATTCGGGAATGAAACCGCCCACCCCTGGTGTCGCTGCCATAGTTTGTTAATGTGTATGTGTGTATGTGCCTGTGCATTCATTATTAACTTGTGACATTTTTAGCTCCTTCTGTCTGCAGGATGCAGTTGGCGTCTTCTCTCTGTCAGTCAGGGGTCATAAACTCAGTGAAATAATGAGCGTTGGCTGATTCTCCGTGCATTAAGCGTCTCTAACACACTCTCACGGAAACGCAGGGATTCACCCATGACACGGGAAATGTGTTGAATCCTGGGCCGACCCTGCCAGTCTCTGGCTGGCGCTGGACCAGTGAGTTGTTTAAAGGGAACAGCGGTGCGCTCATTCACGAGTCTGAAGTGCCGAACGCACTGTTGCCGTTTCAGGGAGTTGTCAGATTTGAATTACAGCCCCTTGAATGCTTTCCTTCAGTAGCCGCTCACATAAATTCTGCCCGCTGCACACTTTTTTGCCTCTCGCATTTGTGAGAAAACACGTCAGTAAATCTCGACATGGTTGTTCTTGCAATAAAACTGCAAAAGTTCTGCACTTTACTGGTTGCATTTTTGTGCTTTATCGTTGTTGTTGTGAGGGAAATGTTTTATTGTACCGCCGTGTTCCAGCGCTGAGGTTCTGCGCCAACAAAAGCAATGATTTGGGCCAGAAAGGAAAAAGGAGTAAACAGGAGGAAAAGAAGGACGTATGAGGGGAGTCTAGGATAGCATAACTCTCCGATTTCTTCCTAATCCCAACAAGGCATATTCGGATACATTAACCGCTGCTATTCTTGACCGGTTTTCTTGCTATTTGTATATGGAAATCAAAACCCCAAGTCTGCAAAACAATAGACTGCTGAGCTCAAAAGCTGGCGTTTTCCCCTTGCACATATACACGTTCCCTTTTTCATCCCCTTCCTTGTCATGTGCAAATGATTTTGTGTGGAAATCTGATCTCTTTTGTGCTGCGTTTAGTGGGAACGCAAGAAATCACAGGCTGTGTCTGGTTTCAGACGATTTCTCATTCTGGCAGTTTGTTTCCACACTGGTTGAATTTTAGCGACGTAGGCACATGAAATATAGGCATGAATATTTACTCTTTTTAGCTCTGGACTTGCGTTTTCTCTCTTTGTTTGTTTTCAGTAGTGCCTGACAGAACACATGATAGTATTTCTACAATCTCTGCTCAGACTCTCAGGAGTGTAAACAGCTCGTAAAATAGAAATGAGTGACATTTGAGAGCCAGTCTTGGGCAGTCCGAGACGTTTATCTGAAAGGAGTCGATATCGCAGAGAGGGACCAAAAAACCAGAGGCTTGACTGATGGATAAAAGACCAGCCTTTCTCAGAGAAGGACCACCGTCATTACTGGTGTTGGGGGGATAAATATTACAAAAATAAGAAACCTCCATTTGGTAACAGCGTGTTTATTTGAGCACTTCCGTCAGTGCGACACTACACTACAGCCTGTAAAACATTGAAATAAATATCAGTAAATATTGGTAACCTAAAAATTATAAGAAAGTTGCAAACAAATTTTCGTTTCATATTTCCTGACAAAGATGCGTCATACAGCATGTGGACACGAGCAGGACAGAGACAGTCATTCTCTTTTCTAATATCGTCATGTTTTCTCCTGATGTTCAAAGCTTCTGACACTTGTTGTAAAAGGTCTGAAGAGCGAATTTTATCTTCGCAGAGTCGAGACATTTAGACGACGCTTGATTTTCTGCTGCCAGAGAAAGCCAAACTAAAATGAAAAATGATGTGAAATGCGCTATACAAGTAAACTTGCCTTACCATAGTAACAAACACAAACTGTGTTGAATAGAATTTGAAGAGCGAGCAAAAAGGCCTATTATATTCACATTTTTACTGTGATAAAGTAGAAAAAAAAACTGTTTTTGACGAATTAAAAGCGAACCAAAGGAAGAAACGTTTATAATCCCCTGTGAAAATGGGCGAGACGTGAGTGAAGATTTGGGAAAAGAAACAAGATGTTTGTTTCTCTGATTATGCGCTGATAATCGGGTGACCAGATCGCAAAACAAAGCCGACAAAGCTTAAATTTATGGGCTCACGAGACGCATCTCTCTCATTCGGCACACGAATCCACACGTTTCCATGCCTTCAATGTAACATTTCATTTCTAACCCATTATTTCTTTTGTAAACAAAGCTTTGTGCTTCACTCGTGTCATGATATTCACGTAAAACAGCATTCACGTACAAATTTTTGTACAAATTTTTGGCAAATCCCTTGTCATTTCGTCTCGAGTGTTCCTGAGGCTGGCGGCTCTGCCCTCGAGTCTCTTTACCTTGCTTTCGTCTTTCCTCAGGTTCACGAGCGCAGTGGTGAGATGTGCAGTGACGCACTGTGAGTCTGTGACTGATAGTTTGTGATGGCCATTTTAAAAGTGTATTTCAGATCACTCACAGTCGCTCATTGTCCCGGTGGTCTCGGGGTTACAGAAAAGTCCCTTGTGTTGTGTAATCTGCAAATGATAAAAAGCATTTTCCCTCCAGCCGCAGTAACTTTATATCATTGAGCTGGCGTGGCGTCCCATGCCTGGATTTTTCCCCCATATTGTTGCGATTATGTGTGCGTGTGGGTTGGAGGTGAAAACAGTAGCCCCATTTTCTTTTCTATTTAGCCAGCTGAATGTGCTGTAAGAGCCGCTTGTGAGAGGGGAAAAAACGCCGGTTCGAGTTTCTCACCAGATATGGAAGAGATGAAGCAGATAATGATTTGTTAACTAGGGTCTCGCATGGCCTTTCCCAGCCTCCCTGAAACGTTTCCATACATGGAACAATCAATGTGCGTTTGGATCTGAATGGTTTTCGATGCTCATAAAATAATTGTTTTTGATGAGAGAACAAAGTCATCAAGGTTTTTAAGTGCGCTCAAAACAAAGAAATGTAGGCCATATGCAGATTTCAGCAGCATTGTTTCTTTGTACGTTGCGGAGCTTTTTGATCATTTGTTCATTTTCATTCTCTCAGCTGGTCACAACATCTAAAACCCGCTCGACTCAACTGTGCATTTCTGTGCACTTTCCCAAGCTTTATGTATTATGTACACAAGTATTATGGCTCTTGTATGAGTGTATTGAAATTTCCTTTGACTTATTCCTATTCCTTTTTTTTGCAATAACCTCAGTCGAACTGCTGTTCTTCTAAATTTGACTCATATTTTCCATTTAACTTTCCATTCAAATCAAAGTGATGAGATATATATATATATATATATATATATATATATGAGAGTTGTGTGGTTTATAACAATGTATTTTTCTTTCTTGCATCCATTTATTTCATAGAGTTATAAATTATTTTACCCATAATTTAATGTTATACTTTTGCTGCCTTTAAATAAAAATATTACAGTATTTTTTATATATAACAACAGAATTTTTTTATCACCATTTTTTATCAGAAAATCACAATTAAATCCACAAAACATGCAGCCCATATTTCTTGCATGCATTTTCCGACTGAATTTGCCTACTGAACTGATTGGCTTTCCTACACACATCCATATTGCATAGTCCTATTAATCTCCGCAGGCAGCACATTTTTTATTATTATTTTACCCGTAATGTAATGTTATTCATTTGCTGCCCTGCAAGCACTTCTAGTTTGCTTATTGTCTTATTTCGCTGTAGAAGCAATGTTGCACTCGCCCAGACTTTTCTGCTCCGATCAGAACACATTACGAAGAAGGTTTGGATGTTGCCTCGTACATCATTTTGACGATCATAACCCAAATGGTTTCGCCTACGGTCGTGAGTAGCCCTCGTCAATGGACGGTCTCTTTATTAATCGTATTCGGGCCTTGTTTTGTCCTGTCGAGTCTTTTCCCCTTCCCCTCACCTCTGAAGATAAATAACCATTCAGCAGAAGGTTTCAGATGGTAATTGACAGGCAGCACTAAACAAATTCACTTGCCCTCCGCCACCCCTCCCATCCTAAGCCCGTCTAATCTAACTAATGCCCCCGTTTTTGTGCTGGAAAGTGAATTAAAAACAGCCAACTCAATACCTGATCCATATCAGGCAGCTAGTTGCATGCACATTAGCCGTTCGTTTGCAGCCCCTGTAATTGCGTTACACCACTTGAAGGCTGTAACTATTAGGAACATACAATCTCCCTGCCGTTGTTAATCGCAGCCTCCGCAGGCCTGAAGGCTCCCGATACCCAGATTAAGGGCCGATCCGGATGGAGCGCGGGGCGAAAATCTCCCTGGAAAGCCACAGGCGGCCATGGAAAGCATCTTTGTGAGGACGAGTTCAGTTGTTGGGTTGGTAGATCTTTCTGGGAAGCCGTCCACTAATCAGCATCTTTCTGCTCGCCACCATATTTCATCCCTATTGTGCTCCACGCCCAACAGCGTGGCCTGTTTTTCTCAGTCTTTCTCTTTCCTCCCTCCCCTCCGGTTTCTCCAGCCCTTCATGCCTCTGCTATCTGTCTTCATTCTTACAGCCAAGAATATGCCGGAGACCACACCAGGCTTATAATCTCCCGCTCTCATTTCTCACTGCTGCTTAGAAAGACTCTTTCTTTTCTGGGCTTTTTTTTTTTTCTTCCACTGTAACTTTGAAAATAGCTGCGTGACGTCATTAGATCTCTCTTTTTCTGTAAAGCAGCTTGTAAGCTTAAAGGTGATTTCTAGCTCTAGTACATTGCAAAAATAATGACTGGAGTTTTTCTGAACACTTTTGCCTTTCATTGATTGGACACTAAAATTATAGCTAACTACCAGTGGTTTATTTACAGTGACTCTTACATTTACATTCATGCATTCATAGAATCTTCCATCAGCCGTTTCATATATTAAACTTTTTCCCATCATGGAATCGTTTTATGGATTTAGTTTTACTTATTTCATTTTGTTTTAATTAATTTTTATTTTTAGTTAGATTGTATGAACTAAACCTCTACTTTACTTACTTTATCACTAGAAAACATTTTTTATAACCTGTTAAACATTAAAGTATTATGGTAATCATTTCAGAATATTGTCGTTTTATTGAACCTTTTTGGCATATAAAGAGTTCTTTTAAAATTCAGTCAAGAACCCAAGAGTTTTTATATTGAACATTTAAATGCATTTATAAGACACATTTATGTACTTAGCAGACACGTCTTACAAAAGAGGGACAAAAGCAATTCGTCAAAGAGCCAACAATATTCAACACTAGCTTTTATCCAAAAGCAGTTCGTCAAAACAAGTATCAAGTATTTACTCTGATTATTTTAACATACGAAAAGAGGACACTTTAGCCTGTCGTGCATCTTACACGTTGAGGTTTTTCATGTTTTCTCTTTGTTTTTGGTGGCTTTGGGCATGTAGACAGAGGAATGCGTTTAATGGGGTTGGTGTGTACATACAGAGGGGGGTTGCTGGGATATAATCACTAGATGGTTGCGTCTCACTTTACATGATGCTCGCCATGCATTCTATCGACAGATGAGAGATTCTCTGTGAGAAACAGCGCTGTGGCAAAGATCTGATTACACGTTACAGGCCTTACAGTTTTACAGAGCTTGCCAAGATGGTTGGTAGTTTAGGGACGTGTCCAAGAGCTACAGTAACAATCCCAGTTTCATTGTTAGTGTCACACAGTTTATCTTATGGAAATGTAACACTCTTAACCTCTGTCACATTCCCTTTTTTGTAAGGCTAAAAAGTCTCAATTACATGCCATTCACAACCTATTTTAATTCCTGTAATGGTGTTTCAGTGTCAGCATCATGCAGTTTTTCTTTATCTTAGTTCATATTTGTTTTTAAGTTTTAAAATGACAATTTGGTTGTAAAATATATCACAATAAAAATAATGCAAACATATAGGCTACTTACAGGGACTTTCAGGATACGTACGTACGTACGTGTGACAGGTTAAAATCATTATGAAATGCCCATTTTTCTCCCTGTAATGTGATGCATTTATGATTAAATAAGATTTAACAAGAAACACATGATTTTATCCATCAGGAAATGATTGGATGGTATAAAGACATACAATAAGAGGATTTGGTGGTGTCAGGAGAATAGGAACTGGTCCTCGAGGTGTTGCATGAAAGATTATAAAGGCTCTCTAGAATAACATGCATTGATGAATCAATCACTACCAAGAATGTTCATTAAGGAATTAAATGGAGTGTATTTGAGTTGCTAGGTAATACTGGAAGAGACGTATGGCTCGCTTTGTTGCCGTGTTGGCCGTCATCTGTTCCAGTCTCTTTAATGGAGACCCCTGAGTGAATCCAGAGAGCAGCTCTTTAAAATTTTATAACTCTTAACAGGCTGATTTATAATGATGGGCTGAAGCGTAGTTCTGCCGCAGCAGAAATTTCTTTGTCAATACGAAGTGCAAAGACAGAGATGTCCGAGAACAAAAGAACGCCGGCGTGTTTCGACACTGACAAAGTAAACCAAACAAGAGTCCCATGTGACCTCCGTCTCTCGAACCTCTGACCTCTACAAAGTCACTTAAATCATTATCTCCCCAGCCTCTTTCTTCACAGGTCCCGAAGCTCTACCTGCCAGCTGACGTCCAATGATCAATTACAACGGACAGGGGTATCCGTGTCTGGGAAGCTCCCTGGAGGCGGATTTGTCAGGGATGGGGGGTCATCAGATATGCCTGCGCTGAAGCATTGGGGTGGTCGGGCATCTCGCGCACAGACAGAAGGTCGTTTTGTCATTGTCCTTGTCTACTTCGCATTACTCACCAGTGGGGCGGGTTAATGATAAACCGATCTGGCCTGAAGAAGCAGTGAGTGAGAGCCGTGCCAACGACCAGAGACAGCCGAGGGTGTCTAGTTCGGTGATTCAGCCAGGCTCTGACAGATAATCCCTTAGTGGGAGAAACTGGGAGTATCCGTGGGAGAGATCCGCTCTGAACGACATTAATCCTGCTGTTTATTCTGTCGGTGGCTGTGTCCTCTCTGTCAGGTGCGCCGGCCAGCGTCCAGGACCCCGTTCGGCGCCCGTCACCTTCAAAGCCTTGTTTGTTTTCGCTGGAGCGTCTGAGTGATGTTAGTCTCCTGTAATCCTATTCAAAAGTCCCTTCCTTAGCCGCCTCCGTTTTCCAGGATCAGGAATCTTGGAGCAGGGTTACGTGGACGCCTAATTAAGCTCATTAACAGCAGCGTTAAATCTGACTCGTCATAAGCAGGCCAAACTTTATCTTGTACTGTTTGTTTATATAAATTCAACGTTTTATGCGTCAGCTAATCCCCCCCCCCCCCCCCCGCGCATTTATTCATTAAATATTTGGGCTAATTTAGGATTTCAGTGTAAGTTAAGAGTGCTTGATGTGTTAATGCCCTGCACATTTTCTTCCAGAATTAGCACAAAAAAAGTCCTTCTGCTCATAATTCACGAGCTTCCTTTGCTTTTAAAAACACTGATTTCAGAGAATTTGAGCAAATGAGAATATGGTAGATGCAATCTTGCTAGTTCTCTTGCTAAAATGTTTAGTTATTTGTTTAATGTCATCTTGTATGGGATGTTGTAGCATTCAAGCATAAAAGATGATATATCCTATCCTAACAAACCATACATCAATGGAAAGCTTATTTATTCAACTTTCAGATGGTGTATAAATCTTAATTTCAGAAAATGTACCCTTGTGACTGGTTTTGTGGTAAATTTGAAATATACAAATGTGACCCTATTTGTATATTTCAAATTTTTAATCAAATGTGTCAATTCATCTCGTAGCTGTTTGTTTTGGATCAAGATCTGTCGCAAGAGCGGCCTCTACTGCGGTCTATTATCACAAGATAACAACGTGTATGTATACTTTCCTACTTAAAACACCCACCTCAGGTCACACACAGCAGGTCCTGTAGTCGTAGAGTCAGGATATCCTGCCAGAACCCATGGGCCGCCCTGTCTAGCATTGATTTACTGATGAGTGACTCTTGGGTAAACAGTTTCATTTCCCTGTCCTAAGCTCTCTCATCTCTTCTAATGTGATGCAGGTGAGTGCCAGAGAGGAAAACTCCTCCGGCGTGATCTAACCCAGTCTCCAGTCCTGTAATTACATCCCCAAATACACCCTGGGCCCGCTCACAGTGGGGCGACGGCGAGTTTAATCATCTGTCCTTTGATTGTGCCATCTAAAGAACATGCGTTTGATGCAGAACATGCAATGCTTTTTGTTCTTGTAGCCCGCTGTCATATCTTATTCCAGACATCTGTTCAGTCGTGACCCCGCCGTCTACTTGCACTCTTATGTTTTTGAGCGAGGCATGCGAGGGGGGCTGTTTTTGTAATATTGCAAGAGTTTATTTTACAGATTGTCTTTAAAAACCCCCATTTAATTTGGGTTTGTAGCTTTGAGGCCAACATCTTTATGTTAGTGTACTCCTAAAAGCTGATTTAGCATTTACAATCTGCAGTCTTTTATGTTCCAGGAAAATGGGGCAGAAACATCTATGACTCACAGGGGATTAACGGTATGCAAAAATCCTAACGTACGTACCTCTGTTTTGAAGTCTGTGAAGTTTAACGGACACTCACTTGCTATCAGGACGAGCCCTTTATGCAAAAGGGAAATACTAAATGCATCAAATGCAATAAACAGCACATGCATCTGACAGGACATCTGTGTGAGTTAGTTTGAAGCCTATGAAGTTGTTAAAACAACAAATGCTTGCCGAACCAAAAGACATGTTACCGTTACACTAATGACTCGTCTTTTGTCTCTCGAATAAGAACGTTTTCTCCCACTTATGCCACCTGCATAGGACTAGCTATTGCTTATGTCCCACTCTAACTTCCTGTTTTAACAGGAAATAGGTCATCACAGGAAAGAAAATTGAAAGGGAATCACTGCAGAGTCAATTTGCCAGAGAACTCAAGAGTTCTCCACAGCGGCTACTTTTGTCTCTGATAACATAATTGGGACTCAGGTACGACCCGCCTAAAATACAAATTGCTTTTCACAGTGTGAGGTTCAGCGCGTCTGCAAATGTGCCACGTTGAGAGGAAAAAATAAGAATGTGGAATGTTTTCACATAGTTTCTGGTGCTCCACGGATGTAACTGTTGCCCCCAGAATGAAATAAGAGCATAAACAGTCTGCTTCCCAGCATAGACACACATGCATCTTTTAATGACATTCAGCTTTTTCCCTGCTCTTTGTTTTTGTTGTTTTGTATCCTTAGTCTGGTTTCCATTACATATGGCGCTGCCCACAGTCCACTCCGGGGAGATTCGCATGCTATATGCAACCACAGAAGACGGCCTGTTTGCCAGCTTCAGCTTAGGATGCTCATGATGTAATTTCCTGATCATCTGACTCCTTTTTAGGGCCGCACGATTAATCGAAATGAAACCATTATTTTTTAAGCGATTATTTTATGCGCAGCTTGTCAGTGAAGTACGGCTCTGTGATCGGTAGTAAATGCTGCTCCATCTGAACTCCAGAGGGTGTCTCACACACACGGAAATATCCTTTTGAACACCAGAGGGCGTCTCACACACACACACACACACACACGCACACACACACACACACACACACACACACACCAAATATGCCTCTGAACTCCAGAGGGCGTCTCACACACACACGCCAAATATGCCCCGCAGAAGTACGATAAGACACATCATTCCAGGATCTCCCTATGGGCATCATGCCATCTGTAGCTGAATAAACAGAAGATTGAAATGCTTTGATTTATTAAATGTTGTCTTTTGTTGGACAAGAGGTTCATAAATGTTTGGAAAGATGTTTGACGCGTTGCTTTTTCAAATACACGTTATAAGCAACTCAAATTCGCAGTGCTTTCAGATGGAGCAGCGTTTACTACTGATGATCACAGAGCCACACGTCAGTGACAAGCTGCGCATAAAAATCATCGCAGCCTTTGCGATTTCATAATCACAATTAGGGCTGGGCGATATATCGATATATAAAAAATATATCGATATATTTTTAAATGTGATATGAAATTAGACCATATCGCATATATCGATATAGCTCAAATTTGCGCTCTGCTCCCCGCGCCTCCGCTCCTCCTTTTCCACTTTGCGTGTGTGTTTAGAGCATGTTATGAGAGGCGAATCATGACTACTTCAGAAACCCCAGCACAATAGGAACTACCAGGCAGTGACATAAGTGTACGCTGAAATAAAGTCTTTCACCTCAGAAAAACGGACTTTCTTGTCCTGTCAGCCGTTATCCTGTACTCATAGCGCACTCTTCAATTGCACGCGCAAATGCGGCGGCGCGCGCTGTGTATCGCCTCACTGATCAAGTGCAAAAGAAACTACGAGCATGCAACGCCGTTACGTTGTAAATTACACAAAATAAAAGTAATGCAGGTATGATTCTCATTCTATTCACCAGTTTCCATGTTTCATTAACAGTTCTTGTTAATATTGTGTATTCACCATGGCAACTGTCGTTTCCATATTAACCCCAAAATGCCACTATTTTTCTTTGTGTTATTTTTTTATATTTTTAAATGACTGTAGTGGCTCATACCAAAATTGTATTAACAAAAACTAATTTGGGACTGCTATTTAATAGCTTTAGCATAGGCCTAATGTTTATTTATTAGTACTAGTCTTTACTATTAGTCATATTCTTACAATTCCCAAGTAAAGGGGAAAAGTATATATATATGTGTATATATATATAGGCAAATTATAACATGTTTACACAAAATTTGTTTATATATATTCAATGTAAACTTTGATAATCATAATTAATAAATCGCAAATAACAATTCGAAGGGAATAATCAGCAATTATGATTTTTGTCATAATCGTGCAGCCCTAAGGTGAAGAAACCTGTTTATTATTTATTCATTTGATTTTGCTACTGTTCACTGAAATAGCTGGTTTCAATAAAACTACTTGTGATGTCATATTTGGCTTTGGCTTTGACTGAACATTTGCTCTCACTTTGCGGAAAAAATATCGGGATATATATCGTATATCGATATTCAGCCTAAATATATCGGGATATGACTTTTGGTCCATATCGCCCAGCCCTAATCACAATAATCCAAATCGTTTTAAGCGCGATTAATCGTGCAGCCCTACTCCTATGGTGTGTTGTGTTTGTGCCACAATAGAAGAAAAAGCCCTGATAAGGATAACCTACCGGACGGACTCTTCTTTGCAGAGTAAACATGGCAAACAAGAACGCCGTTGACTAGACCCGAACTGCATGACGCCCTTCCTCCCCTTTGGCCCATTACCTCTCATCGTGTTTATTCTGCTACTCCAAATATTGTTTCATCACTTTGAAGAAAAGCAGCAAATAGCCACAAGGGCGTCTTTAAGGCCGGTGTTTAACGTAGTACGCCGTCCAGCCCAGCGGGGTTTGAGGTGCGCTGAACGCGACTGAATCAGACCTTTGATGCTGACTGGCCCTGACACAAACAATGCGGCCTTTCACAGCCCTCACCCTGTTGTAATTAACTTGCTGAAAACCTTTTCCACCACTTGTTTTTTTAGGCCGCTTTCCACCACTGCTCGAAAGGGCCCAGAGGGATGCAGAGTGGATCACGAGCAGGAGAGGGAAAGAGAGAGACAGTTCCAGTGAACTTTTCTTATCTTTTGCCCTTTAGAATTACCTCAGAAAAGACATTTGACACAGCAGCACAAAGCAGCGACTCTCTCCCAGTGTGCAGATGTTAACCCTCTTGATTCTTTCAGTAAGACCGTTTGTGGGTGAAACGTCACCAAAAAAACCCCAAGAGAGACAAAGGGGAAACAAAAGTGGCAAGTTTATGCATCTAAAGTCTCTTGAAACTCCCTATGTCATAAAATAATTGTGGGAAGACTCACAGGGTATTTATAAACTGCTTCCTGGAAGCAACTGGGAGACAAATGGTGCAACGCTCCAGAGTGCTCTCATAAAAACACAACAGGACTGGGACAGAACCCCTGCCGTTCGCAGAAACGCACAGCAGACACGCTTGCTCTGTTCCAAGACCAAGTGAGCTACCTACTCAGACTGCATTTTAAGGTATCATGCTGGCTTTTTTTAAAAGCTATGCAGATTAATTATAATGCCTTTTAAGCTATATTCTTTTCGAGAGACTCTTAGTCAGCAGTGACACAATGTAGAGCTCAGTGGAAAAAGGACACTTTTCAAAATCGAATGCAATTCAGTCTAATTAAAAGAATTTTCCCCCCCATAATAATGTTTGTTTGCAACATGCTGGAATCAATTGTGAGTCCTGTGCTGTTTCTGTGAAGAGTAGGCTAGTATTTGTGTGCGGATGTAGAACATTTCAAATTCAATTCACATTTATTTGTTATAGTGCTTTTCACAATACTCATCGTTTTTAAAGCAGCTTTACAGAAAGTGCATGAGTCCACATTACATTTTAGAGTGATCTGTTATCAGAGGTAGCTGTCTAAGTTATGTATATCATAAATGTACATATACAAAAATCACAGTTAGCGAAAAATGTATTAATTTAAACAATGTAATAATCAGTCAAATCAGTCATTTGTGCACAATTCAGCACAAAGAACAACATTCACAGTACAGTTAACTTTCACACGCGTGGGTCCAGACGCCTACCGGTTTCTTTTCCCTTGTAGTTGTGAAGTTTCCTTGCAATTTGGAAGCTGTCTTAGAAGGTAACTGGCTATGTAGGCATTAGACACGAGGCAGTTTACTAGGGTTTACAACAGAGCTCTTTAATATCTTGAGTAATGTCTTGAGTCCTCGTCCGCTTGATAAATGCTGACCTGTGTGGGCCTCTTTTTCCAATTCGAACAAGATCAGGTTCATTAAAGTTATTTAAACTCTGCCATGCATGTCCCCAGACCACAGAATAAGCATTATCGATGTGGTTTCTGTGAATGCTGTGTCTGTGTGTGAGTGTGTTCATCAATTTGTGTTTCTATACCTCATCCTGACCCTTTACTCTTTTCTGAAACACACTCCAGTGGTCTGTCAGCTGTAATTAGCACCAAGCATTTACCTATTTGCTCTCGTTGTGCAGGCTGGTAGCGCAGTTACGCTTACTCTGTCTGACACTGTTTAACTCCATTGCCTGTTTGATTTAATGTGCGGTGCTTGTATCAGGCCATCATCTTCGGGACGACATCATTAGTGTGGACCGTGGTTAGACGTCTGGACCCATGAGGATGGATGGTAACTATTGTGAATGTTGGGCTTTGCACAAAGTGCAAGATGTTGCATGAGCTAAAGCCAAGTTAATGTGTTTTGACACATACTACAGGCTTAATTGGGAATTTCATTTTCTGTCACAATGGGGCGGCTTTGATGGCCAATTCACACAGAGTCAATCTGTCTGTCTTTTTAAGAATGACTCTCTGAATCTCTGCAAGACCAACTGAATCACGCTGACCGAATAACACTGGGATTTGCATTAGCACTGCGTTTATCAGTTGTGCACTGTTGGGATTTAACTCGATTAGTTTGCACTGATTAACTTCCTTCTGGCCCAATACAAATCTCTGTCTTAACTTTCAGACCCAAGATGACTTAGCATCTCCACGGCCCTGCGTTGATGGATCACAGTCGACAGCTTTCTAAATCTGCTGTCATTTCATATGCCAGTTATGAATGATTCCTAAGGTTAGACTGAGGTCCATGAGGCAACACTTGATCCATTAATACTAACAATTTATTTTCTATTCTATATCTATAAAAAAAAGCGTTAGACTAAACTGGGAAGGGTCATAGCACTTACATATTGTTGTCCTATTGTTGGTTTAACAGCTTCTATTGCTCTGGATAAAGTCGCTTTGGATAAAAGTGTCTGCTAAATGATTAAATGTAAATGTAATATTAAGGAAGTTAAGGAGTAGACGCAGAATAAAGCTCCTCAGACGAGCCAAAGCGAGGTGAATGTTTTCCTGTGTAGAAGGACGTTTGAGAGCGCTGGAGGGAGTGTGATTGCTCCGGGGATGCAATGTCCAATCAAGTCCTCTTGCTGAAGAGATTGGCTTCAGGGATGGAGTGGGTGTCTCTGAGTAACGTGCGCTCTAGCTGGGTCAAGGGCAGACGGTGACTCTTGACCCAAAGCATCATCGCTGTGGGTCAAGATTGCTGAAGTTAATCGAAGCTGATATTTGCACAACACCATGCGTTTTGTGTTTGCCTTCCACATCCAGTTCTGTCACAGTTAAACCGCTTTGAGAAAAGGGCTCTTGAAGCGACAAAGGGAGAGCGCAGGGCTTTGAGGCTGCTAAGCTGCTAAAAGTCAAAAAGAAAAGTACAACTGTGAGTACGACTTATAACCTCTCATTTCTGCCTCTGATTACACCTTTGGAGCAGCTTCACCTCCCTCTTTGAGAAGTTCTGGGAACTTCCCACTCGAAATAGCTGCACTTTTAATAGAACATCAAACTGTGATGAACGGAGGGGAGTTTGTAATTTTAGATGTTTTCCCCCTCTTTTCCACAACGCTAGAAACCCGAGAGGGGACCTGGTGAGGGAGAGAGTGACTGATTTGAAACAGTGAGTGGTTAACCTCATTCATTCTCCTATCCAACTTCCTCCCCTCTGGCTGAACCCCTCAGCCTGATCTGCATGGGGAACCTGAGATGGCCGCTCACCTTTTGGAAGAAACGCTGTTAAATGATTGAACAGAGCGACAGTAAATGAGAGAACTGTCACCTTCCTTACACTCGCTTCAGACTCTCACTCACTCCTCCCTGTCAGTCAATCGTGATTGAGTCCGAGTCAGCGTTCAGCCTGTTGGGCCCTATCAAACACACGCGCAATGCAGCGCCAGGCACGACACAGTTTTCATTTTCACGTCCTGCGCCACATTGTTTAAATAGCAAATGCATTTGCGCCCATTTGTTCACCCATGAGCTGCTGGTCTGAGCACGAGGTGTGTTTAGGCGCATTGTTCGTGCGTTGCTATTTTGAGGCAACTGAAATAGACGGCGCCATTGACCAACTGAAACCTGCTCTAATGTCAATGGCGCAGTATTTTGGCCGCTCACCTTTTGGAAAGACACGCTGTTAAATGATTGAACAGAGCGAGAAGAAATTACAGCACTGTCACCTTCCTTAAGCTTGGTTTATACTCGCAAAAATTACGTAATTGCAGTGTGGGTGGTAAGTGCACGAGACCGCATTTCGTGTGGCGGTGTGCACAGCGTTTTTTGCAACTTTCCGCACGACTTCGAGCCGAATCTGGCAGAGCATGTACGTCTCAATGCACCGGCACCCAGTTTGTGCGTCTAAATTAGTTGCTTACATTTACAAAATGAGCCTACAATAGCAGACATAAGCCCTTTTGATAAAAATAAAAGTCCATATTTTATAAAAATGTTCACAAAACGTAATGGAAAATGATTAGTGAAATTAGAAAATATGTAAGATCTCGCTAATTTAGTTGTATAGGCTACATTCTCATATTAATTTGCTTTGTTCTAATGTCACAAGTAATTAACCTCAAGGTTTACTGCTTTACATGATTCTTTTGTAGTGTGGTTTTGGTGAAGTGTAGGCTACTAAAATAAACATTCACATGTGTACCTTTCTTCTTACCGCTGATTCCTGATGGTTTAGAGGACAATTACTCAGTCGCCCCCTGCCGTTACAAAGAATAGTACAACGGCGAGCGCGTCAAGTATAAATGCCTTGTCCGTTTGTGGAGGCTCGCATAAAGTATAAGGCTTTACACTCGCTTCAGACTCCCACTCACTCCTCCCTGTCAGTCAGTTGTGATTGAGTCCGAGTCAGCGATCAGCCTATTGTCTGTTGAGTTATTCCTCCATGCTAAATCATACGTCTACCTGCTGTGCTTCTTAGATGGGCCTCACTTGACCGTACAAAGGTCCTCGCTTGATTCATTCCATTGTTTTTTCGTGCCATGATCTACAGCCTATTGAAGACTGAGAGCAACAATACATCTATTCACACTGAGCATTCAAGGCCACCCAAATCCCATATGGCAATGGGAGGATGCTGGGAATTTCCTGTTTTTAAAAAAAAAAAATCCTTACCACAAAAATTCGCTCATGTCTTTGTCAGATACTTTCCAGTGCCGTGTGGTTCTGCTTTCTGTCTTGCGTGGCAGCTCTTCACCAGCTCGTCTCTGATCACAGTAGATTCGTCAGGTTTGAACCCTCTCCAGTGTCCGCGGACCCTTCGGTGGTGGTCTTATATTCAAGTCCCTGTGAATAAGGAGAGTCTGCTTTGATAACCTGACCTGTTTACTCACCAGTGTCTCCAGGGCAAGGCAGCTTTGATCAGCTCCAAATTAACTGACCAGTAAGGGAAATATTTAACGTCTGTGATCCCAGCTGGTTTCTCTCTTCTGCTCCAGGATGTTTTTTTTTATTTTTTTTTTGCAGTGCATTTCATCTCTAGTAAATGTTTGCTGTGTTGAATCCCTTTTTAGTTAGTCATAAAGTTTGCAAAGTTTTTCCTCCACAGAAACAGTCAAACCTAAATTTATTCAGACACCTTGCTATCCTCACTTACATAAATTAACTATAGTGTCCTGCACCCACTAGTAACAAAATATCAAAAATGATGCAGCCTATGGTGTCTGAATAATTGTTGGTTTGACTGTACATGTAACCAGATTATGCTAATTATATGGAAATGTAAGCCCCATGCTAATAAGCTAACGTTTTTCATTTCTGGTCACTTTTCTTTGGCTAAAGAAAAGGAATAATCTGTTCCCTCAAAGCTCCATAGAAATCATCCTTCATTAAATATAATTAGATAATGTTGTTTATATACCAATTTAATGTTTAAAACTATTTAGCAGATTTTCCCTTTCAGAATCAGCATAGAAAATGCTTAAAGCCTGGTTTTAGTCCATAAGGGACCATAGTTTGACCCGTTTGCTACATCTACAGTATATTGCTGTGCAGTTAAATGCCTAGTGTGCTTATATAGACAGTATTTTGAGGCTTTTTGCCTTTCTATGCCACCCTTATTGGAAAAGCTGCTCGTGTTCCAGGCATAGGCTATATGCTGTTGTGTCCAGACCGTACCACGGTTTCCACCGCATCACTGGGGCGATGTTAAGCCCTATCAGGACCTCTTCAACAACAGTGCCCTGATTAATAGCCTCTCACCACCGTGCCATTCATCATCTTTAAAAGGGAGACAGAGAATAAGACGAGAGAGGAAAAAGAGGATAGAGGTAAGAAAAGAGGGTACTAGGGGAAAGTGCTTACTTGAGAGCCCTTAAATCATCCAGTTTTTTTTCCCCTCCTGTCCCCGCTCTCACTATCTCTTTTTGCCTTTCTTCAACCCTGTGCTCTCGATATCACACTCTTCCAGCCGCGGTGTAATCATCGCAGGTGTGAATGCGGGGGCAGATGCATTGTTGGCCTGTAGGTGAGCTGGCAGAAGATCGCATATGTCCTGTTCCCGGTCACAGCGGGGGAAAGTTAACCGCATCAAGGTCAGCTTTCGGGCACGGGTGTATTTGCGAGGTTCAGTTCTCCTGATTTCCTTTTTAATGAATCACACTTTAATGAATCACAAATTATAGGCAAATCAAAGGTCTTTTTCAGAAATCCAGCTAAGCCATTTCTCACCCGTTATTGCTCATTTCCGCGGTCATTATGTGCCGGCCAGCAGACATCAGCAGTGGTAGACCACGGTGATTATGGCACCTACATCTTTTTAAGGAGCACAGATAAGAATGAGGAATGAGCTCTCAGGCGCTTTAGACTCCAGGTACCACATAGATAATGCTGGTTCCATTACCAGAACCGTATTTCAGCACAACCGGCCGTTATGCTCAGTCTCTTGAATCATGAATGGGGAAGATAGTCCAGAACACAGGCACAAGTGTGTCCATATTGCACTGCATGTCACTGGCAAAGGCGTTGGCTCCCGCTCTAGGTCGCCACTGTGAAAATATTGGCCGATCTCTATCGGCCCAGTGTGTGTTTTGGCGTGCCATCACAAATGTGCCCCTCCTGTCCTGTTTTCTTCTTCCAGTCCTGGCCTGAGATCTGGAATGGGCAGCTTGCTAACCTCCGGGGCAGGTGGCCTGCCTGATGGGCCCAATTCATCACACTGGTTGGGTCCGAAGAGGCCCCTAAAGCCTGGTTTATACTTTCGCCTGGCTCCGCAGCGCGAGCCTCCCCAAACGGACGAGGAATTTATACTTGACGCACTCGCCGTTGTACTATTCCTTTAAAGACAGGGGGCGACTCGGAGTAATTGTCCTCTAAACCATCAGGAATCAGCGGTGAGTGGTAAGGTACACACGTGACAATGTTTATTTTAGTACACCACCAATACCGCACTACAAAAACAATCGTGTAAAACCCAGTAAACCTTGAGATTATAACTTGTGACATTAGAACAAAATATATGGATTTGAGAACATATAGAACTAAATTAACAATCTCTTAAATATTTTCTAATTTCACTAAATATTTAATTACGTTTCGTGAGCGTTTTTATTAAGCATGGACCATTATGTTAATTAAAAAGGCTTATATGCTATTGTAGGCTCATTTTGTAAATAAAAGCAACTAATTTAGACACACAAACCGGGTGCTGGTGTGATACGCACGTGCTCGGCTAGATTTGCCTTGAAGTCGTTCAGGCGCCTTCGCGCTCGTGTGGACGCGACGAGTATAAACCAAGCTTTACTCAGGCCTGTTGCTGTCCAAGAAGTGTCATCAGAGATTACTACTTCTACAACTAGACTCTCCCCTGTTTAGGCCTCATCAACACGACAGCCATCGGCACTGTTCCCCAACAAACTCGTCTCAATACCGGCGTGATGACTCCGATCGTCAACCAGATGGAACTGGATAATATTCTGAATGTTCTGATCCAGACTGACTTCTGACCTGTAATGCTGCCTGAATCTTAATCATACACTGTTCGTCCACTGGCTAGAGGAGAACTGAGCGACTGAGCCTGGGTTCTCCCAAGGTTTTCCTCTCCATTCTGTCACTGATGGAGTTTTGGTTCCTCGCCACTGTCGCCTTTTTCGCCTCTGTCGCCATTGGCTTTTGTCTTGCTTAGTTGGGGACATTTAATTTAATATTCAACAATATTATTGCTCTGCCTGCATTGACACCATTATATGAGAACTGAACTGAGCTGGACGATGACATCACGGTTTTCTTCCGAGCGGATATATATATAAATGAATAACTTTTTTACAACAAAAATGAACCATCGCTGAACTTACTTAAGCTTAGTTCTGCATTATTTTCCTCTTATCTCTGTAAAGCTGCTTTGAAACACTCTGTATTGCAGAAAGCGCTTTATAAATAAAGGTGACTTGACTTCATTGTGATAGTTATTAAATAAACCCTGATGATGGGGCTGTGATAAGAATGCTTTCAACCCACACCATAGGGAAGTGCATTCCAGACGGAAAACCGGCCACTCAGAAGAGAAGGGGAGAGAGAGAAACCCCAGTTACCCGTAAGACGGATGGCTTGCCCCAGGCCTGGTCTGAATGCTGAAACGCCCCCTGCGGTGTGGCAGCGAAACATCCAACACACAGGCTTTCATTTGCTCAGCGGGAGAGGGGTTAGCCAGGGCCAACGGGGGCCAGACTCTTCACTCACGGTATTAAACGACAGCCAACAGTTGGCATGAGAAAATCAGCTCGGGCCTCCCTGCGTTGCGGTGGATTGTGTGGCCCCGGGGCCCGCCTGCACTCCAGCTGCTGGAGGAAGAAGCCGGATCGAGCCGAGGCCCCGGGGCCACATGAAAGAGTCCTTCAAAGACTCTTCTCTCGGAACAATAGAGGGCAGGCTGCCCTTTCTTTACGTTCCTTCATGCTTTTTATTGTTTTTTTTTCCCATCAGGCCTTGTGTTTGGAGGCATTTCCTGTCAGCAGTGCCTGTTCCACCGTTGTGTGTGTGTTTATTTGCAGTTTATCTCCTCTTGTGAGTGCCAAGTCCGAAGAAGCGGAGCTGCAGGCGTGTGTGTTGTGAGATGGAGACAGCTGGAGGGTATATTTGAGATTCCCAGGTGAAAGCAAGTTTATTTGGAAGTGAATTACCCATGTTGTCATTCATTACCAATAAACAAATAAACGCGAATATGATCTCGCCTCCTCGTCCAGATTTTGGGTTTCTCAATTAACACTGAGGTGGAAATTAAAGGGACAATGCCGTCTCTCTTCATCAGTTCATCTCAGTTCCTAAAATAAAGTCAGACAACGGAGGTTGCTCTTTTATTTAAGATTAATGGTTGTTCTCCTCCGTTACATTTCATTAAAGTTACTTTTTTTCATATGTTTCTCCTAACGTTCTCTAGGGGAAATAAAAATAGGCATACATGAGTCGATAGTTGTCATGCAGAGTACAGAGCTAGAGAATGAATGTGGAGCAGCTCAGATTATTTGATCGTGAGAAATGTGTGAGTTCATATTGAGATTTTGATTTCAGAATCACTATTTGAAACATTGCTGATCCAGGTTAGGACATCTGAGAAGCAGACAAATCTCCATTTGCTCTCATTGCTGTCCAGTCTTTCTGATTAAAACGTGAGATCTTCTACCACACTGTCAATAAACATGTCTTCTGCATAGATGAAATGCTGAGCTGATCGCAGTGCAAACAGCAGCTGATGGAAGCAGTATGAAAGAGACTCATTTCACAACTCATGAATGTGCTTTTTCCCACATCACACAGTCAGAAGGTTTTCCTCTTGTATGATTGGTGATTGGGGTTCACTCTTTGGCATGGCAGTTGTTGAGAAACTCAACAGTGGCACTGGTGTTCCCACAGCCTCTACTCTCCATTATTCTCGGTAATTGCATTATCGCCTCTGATTTTATTTTTTATTATGTTTCCCTCCATTGCTCCTATGACCATACATATTGTGTGTGTGGCACTTGTCGATCCAGTGATGATGTGGGAATGTAAATGCGGTGCAGTGAGAGGCATGAATTGCCATGAAAGGCACGACTAGACAGAACGACTTCACCCCGGAGCAACCTTTAATCCGTGTACCTGTATGTATCCAAGTGTGGCATTTCACAGCATAACAGACAAGCTTTTCAGCGGCTGATATTTACTGAAAATGAATTTCCTCACATTCTATTTAATCAAATGCCAGCAAATTAATTGACTTGGATTTTTTTGCTTCCCGGCATGGGCGCTTTTACACTGTAGACTTTATTTTGATGTATTTTCCATTGGCTTATAGCTGTGCACACTTGGCTGAAACACAGGGTTAGCTTCCCCTTAAGTCTGGTCCAAAATGATCAATATTAAATTGGACATTGATGCACTGGCCATTGAGAAACCCCATATCAGTTGACTAGATATGACTGTAGTGGATATCATGTTATTACTTGCATTAATTTTTTAGTATTCATATTTATTGCCACTTGGACATTAGCGTTGAGCGCAATTCAGAGTTGAATTAAGCCTTTTAAAGTACAATTCAGTTCTTGAATTTGAATTGAGGAAGTGAACAGGATGCAGAATTGCAATGAGGAATTAGAATTAAAATGTCATGGTACTGTAATATTTAAGTTCAAGTTTATCAAGGCAAACGTTACATTTTGATTTGATTAAACCTTTTGAAAGTTTTGAAAAACCCCTTGAAGATAGACTTATCCTGTTTACATTTTTATTTTATTTTATTTATGATTGATTTCATCATATGTATATAATATTATATATTATATTATTATATTAATAAATGGTTGGATAAGGATGGAAGAACACTTTCTTTCCCAGAATGCATCACCTGTTTTCTCTTTCTGTCATTCCAATTCAAAATCAAACATAACTTCCTGTGTGTTGTGGCCAATTCAATTAAAATTAGCATGGCAAGGCCAGAAAAAGAAAAAAATAGTTTATTTTTCTATTCCCATTTGATTTCATACCTCTGACCCAGTTCTCTAAACCCTCAAACTGTATCTTTCTGATTCATATCCATCAATAGAGCTTTCTCTATCACGCACGCAACCGTACACATAAACACAGCCCATCAACTCGTTTTAATACACCTTTTGTGTGTTCTCCTCGAGCAGTGGTGCGCACTGGCAGTGCTGTTAATTATCCGTCTAACACCTCAGACAAATGGGGCTGAAAGTCCATCGCAGCGACCCCGAATGAATGTCATCCGCTCACCTCTCACTCCAGCGCTTGCTAACTCACCGTAAATGGATTACCGGGCACTCGCTCCACAGTTAACCCCTACTCTCTACATTCAGTCATTTTGTCCAGTCAGATGTTTAATGTTTCTTTGGGTGAGGAAAACGTTGGATCCTCTTTTCACAGATATTCTCGACGGTCGTGCCACTTGTGCTCTTAGTGCCGCTTTCTTGAGCTCACGCCTTTAATTTTTCAGTGTTTTGTTCCGTTTGCATAACCTCCCGTTGACCTCGCTGTTGTCAGTCTCATAAGGCCGGTAAAATCCACCCTTTCTCTCTCGCTCTCTCTCTCTTTCTGCTCTTCCTCTTTGTGGATTCCAGAAAATGTCTTTGTCATGAATGTAATTACTGGGTATAGATCTAATTTAAAATGCAACAGAGCATAATGGGTCTCACATTGTGGATGAAGCACGTCAGGTCGTGATTTTAGAGTAGAATTACACACTTTGAAAGGTCATGCAATGTTGTACGACGTTGCTGGATATTACTCGCATCACATCAACAGTTATTCATCTGCAGTTTCTCCATTCTGAATGGCTGTTTAAGTTCTTGGGTTTCCTTCTAACAAATGTTAGTCTCATTACTGTAGGTATTTTTCAGAGTTGCCACCCACAGTTTTTGCAGTAAATGTTAATTTAACTTAACTTGTGATGTCAGTCGTATCCGGCATGCTTCTAATAGCCGTGTTGTGGCATGTTTTGATTGCACAGGTCTAAGTTGATATACAATTAATCGTCTTTCCATCGCAATAATATGCGAGCGTGCAGGAATTCGGCTGAACGAACGCAATCGTGTCTGACAGCTCAGACGAAAGCTCAGTGGCCCTGAGAATGTACGTGGACAAACCTGACAGGAATTAAACATGTCAAACACGTCCTTTGATTCTCTCCAGGAAAGATTGCATGTTAAGGTGCGGCGCAATACCGTCATCTCATCTGCAGTTATTTTGCATCATTGCCTTTTGTGCAGAGTTTCTGTAGAAAACATGTTTCAACATAATTAACATGGAGATGAAATCCTGTGTAACGTTGATGATTAGCATTTACATTTACTACTATACTCAGGGTACTTTTAAGTATTGCAGTGTTTGCTTTCGTACGTCTAAGGAGTAAATGAGAGAATTTGTCATGTTGCTAATGGAGAGACAATGCATCAGTCAAACCAAAGTTTATTCAGACACCTTCAACATCTCTCACATTCTCACAGTTTATTGGCGATAGTTTAGAAAACGGTAATAAAATATGAGCAGAACTCAGTTGATATTTGACTGGTTTTGTCCGTCCTTCTGTTAGACTGTCTCACACATGAATTATGTTGAATATCTGTCAGCTGTTAAATTTAACTACACAATTAGATAATACCAGTTTAGCTCAACCAATCACCAAGCAATGCTTCATTGTGTTCAGTCTGTGTGTAAAAAGAGCATTAGCAATTAAAGAAAACACACTTCAGCAGAACATGATCAGCTCAAAGTGTCCCAATCATTTTTGGTCCAAACTTTTACTGGTAGTCTCTGTATGAAGAATTATTGGGTATAATATGTCACAGTTTACTTTATTTTGCTCTCCTCACTAACATAAATGAACTATAGTGTCCTGCACACACTAGTGAAAAAAATATACAAAATTATATCTGGTGTCTGAATAATTTTAGGTTTGACTGTATGTGTTGCTAATAGAGGGAAAGAGACTGATTGTACTGTTAATAACTCATATGGCAGCTCAGATTGAATCTGCAGCTTTCACTGTATCGGCCGGGAAAATATTCAGTCTGACACCCCCCCTCCCGTCTCTCTCAGATGGGCGGCCATTTAACCCCGCCACCAGACCTGGTGAAATATTAATGCACTTAAACGCGGATGAGGTGAAAGAGGTCTGCGAAAGACAGGACCCCTGCAGGCATCCCTCCCGCACGCATGTACGCTTCTCAATCACACAGTCACGCATACAACACTGGTTTGCTCACCAAGGCTGCATTTATTTGATCAAAAATACAGTTAAAAGAGTTAAATATTAATGCAAATATTACTATCTTTGGTAACACTTTATTTTACAGTGTCTTTATGTTATATAAACGTTATATGTATTTACCGTAGTAATAACAGTAAATTATGCATAATAACATGCAACTAACCCTCAACCAAACCCTAATCCTACTCTAACCCTATAGTAAGTACATGTAGTTGCTTAATATTTCTCAGTACTTAAATATATAATTACACTGTAAAAATGACACCTTCAAATAAAGTGTAACCCTATCTTTTGACCAGTTCTGTAGGTTGTCATTGGCGATTAGCAATTATGTTGCGTCATGCGTCAGGCGTCTGCCTTTGAACGTTTCTCCAGATTTGAAACAGAATCTTAAAGCAGATTAAGGGATAAAGGTGTGTTTATTTGAGAGCTGCAACCCCAGAATTCCCCTTCAAATACCTGCCGGTGTGCCAGAAGCTCCTGGAACCTGTGCAGAATTTTGATCTGTGGGAAGAGGGACAGGGGGGGGCGTTCGGAAAGGCCAGGGACCGCGTGTGAGAGTGAATAATGAATAAGAAGCTAGTTGGGGAAAGAGATGGAAGGAATGATAGGCAAAAAAAAGAAGAGTTTTTAGCAAGCTAGAGCAAAAAGAAAGAGCTTGGCGTAACACTTAAACCCGGCAGGATTACGTGAACTCTAAAGCGCAGGGCCTCTGGGATGTGCCCTACCTCTCATCACACCCCGCCCACCTGGTCATGTGATGCACTAAGCCAGCCAATCAGAACAGAGTGCATATGTTGTGTCTCCTGACCTGACCTGACGGTGGTTTAGTCATTCACGTCAACTCGTCATAGCACTTCCAAAGCATTTCTCACTGTTTAAAGTGCAAAATCAAATCAATTTAGTTAGTTTAGTTAATTACGTATTACTAAAATGTTTTAGTAACCTACAATAACCCTGTTTCGGAGAGAGCAGGAGCTGCTGTGATGGGCCGCCCGCTGCACACCAGCAACTCACTTTACATTCATGTCAAAGTCAGCCATGGGCCTGGAGGGCTTTGACATGCAAGGCCTCTGGTAGGGTGCTGTTGTCATGGCGCTATATGAAGTCATCAGTGCTCCTTGATGCTATCACTCCATTCGCTGCGAATCCCGCACGGCCTTTTGAGACCCCGACCCCCCGCCTCACCTCCGGCACGGTCCACTTCCATTAGCACCTTCAGAAGCCTCAGCTGGGATTGAAGTGACAAAGATGGCTAATATTGTGCATTAATATTTCATACACGCAGACAAATCCATGCATCTGTGGGTGGCACGTATACGTTATGATTCAAACTAATGCATCTTTATATAGTGGATGTCGTTCTCCATTGAAACTCCCTATTTTGTTCTGCTTTTGCAGTAATGAATCTCTAGGATGAACTTCATCTACAATCACGTGATTCTACACAGACGTAGACACTGGAGAGCTTCACTGTGTGTGTTTTCATGCAGTCCTTCAAGACAGGGATTTTCTGATTCAATACTTCAAGTTAGGATCTCTAACCAGTACTTGTGATGGCATTAATAATAATAATTATTATTATCATATGTAATTATTATATAATAATTTAAAATAATATACTGTACATTTAAAAAAATGTTACAGCAAGAATCGTAATGCACTTTCAATGGAAGTAAACAGGGCGATTAAGGGTAGGACTAACAATTACATTTATAACCAATTGACGATTGTTTTTCCCCTTCCAAATATATAAAAAAACATGTTAACCCACATCCTGCCCAAGTTCATTTTATTTATCTTTATTATTATTATTATCCTGCTACAGTTACTCTTATTTAGTTGTGATACTTTCATTTTTGAAACCTAAATTGAGCATTAACGAAATATATTTGATCTCTCTGAATATTTTAGTCAAATGTATTGTAATTTTTTTTTTACAATTTTTAAAGAGAGAATTCATGTACATGCTTTAACAAAAATAAATATTTGCTTTTTAACCCTCAAAGAGCAGTAAGACAGAAATGATTATTTATGCCGTTCAACATTATGAATCTGCGGATCCCGGGATGTGGTGATGGAAAAAATTTGACATGGGAGGAGTAAATATACTTTAATGATTTTGCGTTCCCTCTCAAAACTTTTGTGTTCTCCCGAGAAGCGTTGTTCACTCGCAAAACTTTTCATTTTCATTTCACAAAAGCATTTTTCCTCACATCTCATATTTTTTTCCTTTACCATATCCCTTTAGGGGCTCCATATGAAGCAAATGCTATAGATAGAGCTTAACTGGTATTGAATATGTAACATTCCTTTCAAGATACCCAGATTTTAAGTCATGGAAAGTCCAAGAAAAGCACAACCGCCGTTTGCTTTTGTGTGCTGCTCTTGTGGCTGCGTGAGGCCGGGTTTGCAATTCTTTAAATGTCCCGTCCATGAAGTAATTGTACGCTGTCTCCGGTGATTGGTAGCTGGGAGAAAGAGTCCGTCGACTGCCAGAGAACCAGATCCCTGTTTGCTCACGTTCACCCTGCGCCGTATCATTACCGACATCTCGAAGAGCCCTTACCCTGCAGATCAGGGTAAAGTCTTGGGGTGAACAGGGCTGAAATGCCTCTGTTTATTTTGGCCTGCCGGTTATCTCATGAATCATTTATTTGCAGAGCACAAATGCGAGTTGGTAAGATGCTGTTTGAGCCCTTCATGCTGCCAGGGTTAAGTGGCCGAGCATCTAAAGGGAGACGAGGAACCATTAGGCAGATTCGCCTGAGGAAAAGAGCCACCAGCTGCCAGACAGATGACTGTGCCACACGCACAGGTGGGCACGCTCAATGATAGGTCTGTTAACTCAGACGCCACTAATGTGTGCTTTTCTCTTCTGAGATTTGAAGATCTGCTGCACATCTCTCATTCTTATGACGTCCAGCCCATGTGTGCGGCTTGAAACAAACACATTGCAATTCCATATTGCACTTCACTTTTAAGGCTTCGAGTTGGCGGCCATCTTATTTGTGATTTTTTTATTATTTATTATGTAAATGCATTTTTTAAATGGAAATACAGCTTTTTCTGCTGGAATGGGGAAAGAACAGAATCTCAAACTCTTTGATGGGTTTGTTGTTTTAATAAGATATTACAAGTCATCAATATAAATAATTGGTTACACTTTATTTTAAGGTGTCATTGTTAAACGTAAATGAAAATTATGAAATATTGCGCTGGCAATTAAATGATTAAAAAAAATATATAACTAATAACAATTACAAGCAGATATCAAAACTAATAAAATTGAAAATATGAGAATATAAGCTTATTCAAAATATTCATAAGTTCTATAATAGTATATAAAAAAATATGAAAAACTAATAAAAATGATAAGCACATATCAAAGCTACTAAAACTTAAAATATGAAAATATAAGGTTATTCAAAATATTCATAAATGCTATAATAGTATATAAAAAATAATAATAAAATACTGGCAAAACCATGTTTTTTTTGTTTTTAAAGTAGTGGTATTCTTTTAAAGTACCCTGTAAATGGCAGATTCTTCAAAAAACACCATAGTATTACTGTGGTTCTTGTTCAACAAAAACAACAACATGATTTTACCATGGTATTTTTATTTTTTTTGCTCACATAACAGTTTGTAGGAGTTTTTTGGTTTGTTTTTGAGCAAATATTGTTCTGCATCACCTCAGAGAACGCTGTGCATGGCTTTTCTTTCTTTAGATGTCAGTAATAATTTTCTGAGAGTTCGTCATGCGTAGGTCGGTACATAAGCCGCGGCGTGAAGTGACACGGCAGCGCGTTTGATTGACAGCCTGTTGATGAATCCAGCGGCTTTGAGCTCGGCAGAGCAGATCATCACCGCGATATCAAAATAAGCATTATGAAAAATACAAGCCGTTTCCCTGCCATGCATCATTAAAAGCATACTCTCTGCCTCTGTAATCATATTAATTCCTTAACAGCTTTATTTAATGACAGGGAAACCATAATATGGAAATCCTGGTCGTTACGAATTGCTATAATTTATGAACAAAAGCGATGTGACGGTGAGCGCGGCCAGCTGATCCAATATTGAGAGATGTTCTCGGCAGAGCTGATTATCAATACGGAATTGCAAATGTGCGGAAGAAAGCTTCCCAGCAGTCTCGGGAAAACCATCTGGGAAAAAAAGAGAGCAAATGGAAAAACCTGAGGCGCCGTACAGTTCCTCCGTATGGCAAAACTTGGAAGTGTTCAGAAGTGTGCCGGCTACAGGAGCCCATGCTGTACTTGGTGTCTAAATAACGAGCTCGAGTCGGCAGTGGTTTCCAGCGGCTGTAAGTGACTGGGATGGTGATCCGGCCAATACCAGCACGCCTTCGCTTTCATGTGCTCCTCCACATCTCTGTCTCGCTCTCGCTCTCTCGGCCTTTCATTAGTTCAATCTGTGCCTCGTGCCCCGCTGAGTAAAAAGAGCTTGTTTTTTTGTTTTTGTTTTACTGAAGTAAAGGAAAGGGCAAGAATGTGAAGCACAAGAGGCTTCCGGAAGGGTCCGGGGAAGTTTCCGGGCGCAGGTGTCCGTCCTCGTGCTGGTTTCCGACAGATGGCCTGTTTCTGGGAGTCCGGGATGCTTTCGTGCCACTGCTGAAAAGCTGTGTAGTTCATAAGGGTTCATAAAGTTTATTGTCATTTTAACTCTTGGCTGGTGGGTATACGGCACTGTTTCAAACGTATTGTTTATTTGTTCATTCATTCTATTGTTTGTTCGTTCATTCATTCATTCTGTTGTATGTTCTCTTGTTTATACTGGTTTAGTTAGTCAAAGTCAGGTTTATTGTTAATTTTAACACTTTGAAACCTATAGCCACCAGCAAAGATTTCATTCATTCAAATATATTAAGGACTTGGTGCGTATGAACTCTTGCAGAGCACAAAGGTACTCCAATTGTCTTCAATTGTTTGTACCGAGAACTCGCTTAAAAACAAAAGGGGATTGAGCTTTTTCAGTTATTGGTCCTAGACTGTGGAATGCACTTCCTCCTGATGTAAGGTCTGCATCCTCAGTTGTGGTTTTTAAATCTCGTCTTAAAACGTATCTTTATTCTGTGGCTTTTAATTCTTGACTTTGTCATTGTATGTCATGTATTTTATGTATTTTTATTATTTTATTTTATTTTACAATCTCTTGGATGTTCAGTCCTTTGGCCTACAACGTAGCATAAAGGGCTATATAAATAAATAAGACTTGAGACTTGAGACTTGAGACATTCATTCATTCATTCTCTTTGTTCATTCATTAGTTTGTTTATTAATTTGTTCGTTCATTCATTCATTCATTCTCTTTGTTCATTCATTAGTTTGTTCATCATTCTTTTGTTCATTCATTCCTTCATTAGTTTGTTCATTCATTCATTCATTCATTCATTAGTTTGTTCATTCATTCCTTCATTGGTTTGTTCATTCATTCATTAGTTTGTTCATTCATTCATTTGTTTGTTCATTCATTCATTCATTCATTCGTTTGTTCAATCAATCCTTCATTAGTTTGTTCATTCATTCATTTGTTTGTTCATTCATTCCTTCATTGGTTTGTTCATTCATTCATTTGTTTGTTCATTCATTCCTTCATTAGTTTGTTCGTTCATTCATTCGTTTGTTCATTCATTCCTTCATTAGTTTGTTCATTCATTAGTTTGTTCATTAGTTTGTTCATTCTATAGTTCATAGGTTGGTTCATTCATTAGTTTGTTCATTCATTTGTTCGTTCGTTCATTCATTCATTCATTCATTCATTCATTCAGTTGCTTATTAATTCAGTTGTTTGTTTGTTCGTTCACTCTGTTGCCCCTCCTTTGATTCATTCTATCAGGCCTTTTAGACTTTTTAAAACTTTTTGATTTTATAATTAGAATTTATGTAACATTTCTTTTGAATTTTAAATTAATTTCAATAAGCTAGAATTGCAACTCTCCACCTATTTACTGCCTCATCTCCCATTCAGTTCAGTTCAAATTTGAGGAACATAATCATTTCAGAGAGATCCTGAATGGCGCTCAGCCCTGTTTAAAGAGTGAGGCCGGTGTGTGGAAAGTGACCTTGTAAGCAGAATCGAGTCTGAAGACTCTTTTGTTGCCTCCTGCTGCTGGTTGTTGAAATGCATCGGAAATGCCCCAGCCGTCTCTTTCCGACTGTCTCCTCTCATCTGTGAACTTGTTCGTTTGAAGCCGAGATAAGTAATGTGGTTCTCCGAGCTGCAGCTCCATTTTTGCTTCGTTTATGATCAATAATAAGTACTCTGAGGGAAGAGCCAGCCGAGCGGGTGTTGCTGATTTATTGATTTCTGTGGGGCCGTACCGCATGCATGCTAATGAGCAGCGTGATGCATTGCAAAGCTGTGAACTCTGGAGTGTTTTCAAATTATTGTAACACAGCCATCGACCCGTCCACCTCCACTGTCTTTTTATGTGGTTTTGGTGTTAAAAGCCACATCGGAATTACGCTCATCTGTAAAACGTGGCTTTCGTGCTCCCTCTGGCAGAGATTTTTATTTGTTTTTCGCTGTTTGGCTGTGTTTCACCTTGCCAGAACTGAAGTTTGTAGATGAATGTTGTTTGTGGTTTAAAGTGACAGCAGCAGCCAGATCAGCTAATGTTGAACACTGAGCGTTTCTCTTGGCTTCATCAGAACCGGAAAGCTCAGAGGAAAATATTATTGCTCTTTTATGAGATGACGCAAACTCTGAATAACACGCACCAGTGCTACAATTTCCTATGTCATAATCATTTGTTAACAAACAAGTATTCATTACTTCAATGAGCTCATTGTTTCTGCCTTAAATTATTACATTGTTTAAATTAGTACATTTTTAGCTAACTGTGATTTGTTTGTGTATATTTCTGAAATACATAACTTTGACAGTTTCCTCTGATAACAGATCACTGTAAATTGTAATGTGGAATTGTGCATTTTCTGTAAAGCTGCTTTGAAACGATGTGCATTGTGAAAGTGCTATACAGTACCAATAAATGTGAATTGATTTGAACTTTAATTGGGTTCTCTAATATGTTTGGTTTTAAGTATAAACTTTGTTTCTATGTTTATTTCTCATAAGGACGGAGTTTGTTGAAAACAATCAAATTAATGTGGAGAAACGGCTCAAATCATTCGATTTTGAGGGAATTTGCTGAGTAATGTTTGAGTTCGTATTGAGATCTTTGGCATCATGGGAAGTCTGAGCACATTTGACACGAGATTTCTTCTGAAAGTCTAGCATACGTGCTGCATCCGAAAACACACACTTGCCAACTATGTAGAAGGTTAAAAGAACTGTATGTGACAAAAGAAGTGTGTCTGAATTCAAAGAGTAGGAGAAAAGTGCCCTAATTCTTCCGGCGATGGACACTATCCCATGAGGCCACGGGAGAGGATTTGAGAATGGCAGTGAAGGTCACATGATGATGATGATATTGAAGATACTACATGTAGAACTCACTTTTTAGGAATTGCAAAGTAATTACTTACTCAAAATAAGTACCTTCTCGGAGAGAATACGATCTCGGACGCAGTCATTCTCTATATGTTGATGTATTCAAAAGTCTTTTTCTAATATGAGGAGACCTACATTAGTGGACCTAGTGGATGAAAGTCTGTAGGTGAAGTCTTCGTGATTTACTGTGTGACTGTGTCTCTGGATGTGAGTGTGGTCCGAGCTGATGTGAACGGGAGGTTAAGACAGATTCAGGAATGTATTCATCAGTTCTCCTTTAACTTTTATAGGCGCCGCGGGGCGTACATCTGTGCCTTGATCTTACAACAAACCTGTCAGTTCACATCGCCACGAGTGCTAAATCAATATCCATTTCAAACTTGCCAAATACATTTTTTGATGCAGTTTTTGTCAGGCCTGTGTTGGATAAAGAGAATCTGTGATGTGTTGATATTATTCAGTGTTATAGGTCCTACTTCTGAGGGTTTTATTTGTTGAATGAAAATATTGCTTGCATTTACAAATGCAATACTATATTCTTTAAAATAAATATATATAGGGCTGCAACAAACGATTATTTTGATAATCGATTAATCTAACGATTATTAGAACGATTAATCGACTAATCATCGATTATTTTGCCGACTAATCAGTAAGATTGGAACGATTATTCAGCTTTTTCAATTAGTTAAAACACTGAGTTATACATATTCTAACTATAATATATAAAAAAAGAAAATCACTTCAGCTTTTGAAATGTTTTTTTTTAATGATCTTTGAGTCAACTAAACCGGTCATTCTCTTTAAGTTTTCAGATTTCTGTCCAACTCAAATCACACACAAATGCTCTAAGCATTGGTTAAATATTCTGTTCTCTTTCAATAGAAAAAAATAAACAAAAAATAATCAGCTGCATTACAGACAAACTTAAACTGCAAACAATTATTATAAGAATAAAATAAAATAAAAAAATTGACATGACAATTGAGCTGACAGAGACATTCTCATTCACCTTTTAATTTACAGTATAAAAAATTAACTGACATGATATTCTTCATAACATCTCATTTTGTAAGTCTTCATGATGGAACAAAATACAGGCAAGTGATAAGACTGTAATAACTAATAATAAAAACAGCCCTGACTACTAAGCTCGATCAAGCTTTATTCTATGCAAAAATAAATCATCACATTACTGTAATTATATTATTATTGTTAATATTATTGCTATTATTAGTAGTATTGCATTCTCTAATAAAGAGATTTACTGCTAGTTATTTAGCTCCAGCTGGAGAACATTCACCTCTCACCGGCTTGTCTTGTGCCGGGGTGTTTCCTCTTTAAGTGCTTTAACATGCATGTTGTGCTCCCGTGAAAAGCAAGTTCCGCCTTGCATGTATTGCACATGACAGCATTCTTGGATTGAAGTTTTGTGAAACTTTCACACACCTTGCTAGTTCGGATTCGTTTGCACTCCGTCATAATTCGCGCTGTGTTTTCTTCTACCGCAATAGCATTTGTAACGGCTGCATTACACTCTAGCGCTACAGCGTCGTAGCGGTCAAATCGCGATATTGCAGGCCCTTACATTAGGTCACGTGAGATCAAACGACTACTCGACAACAAAGATATTTGTCGACAATTTTTTATTGTCGACGTTGTCGACAATGTCGACTAATCGTTTCAGCCCTACATATATATATATATATCACGATTAATCGCATCCAAAATAAAAGTTTGTTTTTACATAATATATGAGTGTGTACGGTGTATAATTATTTTCTATATATAAATACACACACATGCATGTATATACTGTGTATATATATTTATATTATATATAAATATTTTATATATAAATAACACATTTTTCTTAAATATATATGCATGTGTGTGTATTTATATATAGAAAATAATTATACTCCATACACACACATATATTATGTAAACACAAACTTTTATTTTGGATGCGATTAATCGCGATTAATCGTTTGACAGCCCTAATATATATATATATATATATATATATATATATATATATATATATATATATATATATATATATATATATATATATATATATATATATATATATATATATATATATATATATAAAACAACGATTAATTGCATCCAAAATAAAAGTTTGTGTTTACATAATATACTGTATGTGTGTACTGTGTATATTTATGTTGTATTTATAAATTCTCACAGATGTATGTATATGCTTAGCTCAGCAAACTGAATGTTTCCTTTAAGTATTAACTTTGTCTCATGTGTTTCTTATTCTAAAGGAAAAATAGAAATGGTCACAAATGAGTCATGACACAACAATTTTACATGAAGAATATGGAGCTGTGAAATGAGCGTGGACAGCAGTTCAGCTCATTTAATGAGACATACCTGAGACGTTAGAGCTCAATCTGAGGAGCACATGTCTCGGTGTGATCTAACTTCTGTCTAGGAGGAACTCTGCAGATATAAAGGGCTTTTCTCCGGTGGGTCGGTTTACAGCTTCTCCTCCCAGCGCTTGTGTGTTTAGTGGAGCCCTATCAGCCGCTTCTTGACTGATCTCCGCCAACAACCCCCAAAACAGCCTTTCCTGATGCTGGCTCGCGTCCGTCCCGTAAGAAAACTCTGAATACCGGGGGGAAGCGGTTTGACAAGGAGAGACGTGAACTAATTAACTAACTTAAACAAACTTGACAAGAGGAAGGAGAAAAAAAAGCTTTCAGTGCCCCCTTTTAAAAAGCCATTACCAGGAAGTACGAGAGTGTGTGTGTGTGTGTGGCCCCAAAAGTGAGCAAAATCTTAATTTGGGGACTTCAGGGATGTCTTCATTTTTCATAAATGAAGTCATTTAAATTTTTACCCCTAAAAACGCTGAAGGGCTTCTGTAGGGCTTGGTCTTGGTCAATATAATTATCTCTGCTTGAAAAGTCAACTTAGATGGTTAGATAAACGTGTGTGTGCGTGTGGGTTTGCCGCAGGGCCGTCGCCGCCTCGTTTCTTTCAGATGGAGTCGTTTAGGAGGTGAAGAGGGAGATTATGGATCATTTGTGGGTGGAGATCTGTCAGAAACAAGGGCTTTGTGAGCAATCCCAGACTTCTGACAAGATGACCTTTCATCCCAGTAAACAGAAGCCCAATTTAAGTGTTTATCATTCAAGGAATGTCAGGATAAACACACAGAGAGCGGCTACACAGCAAAAAATGCCTTGTTTTTCCAGTCCAAATATCCAAAAATTCTTAAATCACTTACTACATGAGTAAAATGACATAAGATATTATGTCCTATGAGTTGATGCTTAAAAAAAAGCACAATGATCTGCCAATGGGGTCAGAAAAATAATGTTAATTCAAACAGAAACAAGATTATTTTTCTTACCCTATTGGCAGATCATTTTGCTTGTTTTAAGCAAAAACTCACTTAATTTTGATGAATTCCCCCAGAAAACAAGACTTAATTTCTTATGGCATTTTACTACTTTAATAAATGCATCTTGATTTAAGAAATGTTTGATATTTGGACTGGAAACAAGACAAAAATACTAAGTAAGAAAAGCATTTTTTGCAGTGATGTGAAGAGTTTGTGTCCCGAGGGCTCTGTGCTGAAATAAAAAGATGCATCTCTGCGGCGTCTCATTTAAATCTGACACGCAGATGTCTTCATTACGTTCACGATGAATCACTTCAGTTCTTCACACCCTTTTGAATTTCTCTCGCAATTTCTTCACATCGTTACAAAAGAGGGACAGAACGTGCAAATGTAGGGAGGAGAGATCAGATGTGATGTTCTGTCTGGTGAGATATGATTCCTCTCTAGAGGAAATGACATGCGGATGGTTGTTGATAGTAATATTGTTAACGCAGCGACTATAAAGAGCGTCCTGGTGCCCTTGGAATATACATGGGTTTCCATCAAATCCCCTTTCCCCTGGGAGGAGTTTAGCAAACCAAATCGATATTTATTTTGTTGCGGTCATTATTATTCGTGGAGAGTGTCCACATGCAAATGAATTAATCGCATCCAAAATAAAAGTTTGTTTTTACATAATATGTGTGTGTATGGAGTATAATTATTTTCTATATATAAATACACACACATGCATATATATTTAAGAAAAATGTGTTATTTATATATAAAATATTTATATATAATATAAATATATATACACCGTATATACATGCAAATATTTCTTAAATATATACATGCATGTGTGTGTATTTATATATAGAAAATAATTATACACCATACACACACATATATTATGTAAAAAAAACGTTTATTTTGGATGCGATTAATCGCGATTAATCGTTTGACAGCCCTAATATATACATATACATATACATATACATAAATACATTTTCATTGCTACTTTATTTAATTTAAATACACAAATATGCTTATTTTTTATTGAAAAAAAAGTTTTGCATTTTGAAAAACTCAGTTGACCGTCACATAGAAATAAATCCAAATTTGTAACAGTGAATATCAGTGAGATTGATGTATCAGCCCATATTTGTCCATTTTGAGATTATTGCATTGGATATACGGGATATACTGGTCTTCCTAATATGAACTGTTTAACTCTTAAACTCACAGCACAGTTATATTCCAAGCTAATGCAGACACCGCTGCCTTTCTCCCAGTCTTTGTCATCTTCTTTTATTAAACCCTTCTCTCTTCTTCTCATTTTCCTTTTTTGAGATTTGCCGAGCTGAAAATAGAAAGTTAGCGAGAGCGGCGACCCAACACTCTTCAAAGGGAAGAGGTCCCGCGCCGAGCACAAGCGCTTACACACATTGTAATTAGAGGAAAGGCCATTATCTTGTAAAGATGTTTTCCTTCACAGACCAGAAGAACATTTGCCTTGGGGATTTTCTGTGGTAACTTAATAATGGAGGCGTTCAGGTTCATTAGCGGCAGCGCTTCTGAAGGCCCGGATTCAGTAATAGGAAAAGTCTTCTCGAATCCGGCCGCTCGTTCGTCGAGGACGTGTTCATCGGCACCCACGCTTTTCAGAGCGAGATTAAGCTTTCTAATGAATTTCCAGTCCTGTACGGTTAAGCCTCAGCCAAAAAAATATTAAATCAGAGCGAATTTATCTCTGATGATGTCGCTGTTTCTGCCTCCTGCTCGCAAAATTAACACATTTATTAAACCAATGAATTGAGACGTCTCCTATTAATTGGCAAAAGTGCTGAAAGCTCTGTTGGTAAAACGTACCGCCGAGGCTGGTAAATGAAACTAAAGCCGCTAATTAGCTGATGAAATCGTCCGCTTGTCTAAAGCTATCATCACCACCATCGCACCCAGAGATTAATAGGCGGAGCTCATAAAAAAAAAAAAATGAAATGTGGGTAGTTTTCAGAAACAGCTGGTGAGACCCACAGCACAGAGAGGGTCATCGCAGGGGCCCGTTTAATGAGTCTGGGGCCGGCGGCGCGAGTTCCTCGACGGCACGTCCCGCTCCAGACTTTGGGCTTGTCAGAGCGTAGCACTTCAAAGGCGGACGCTCCAGAAGCCACATGGTGCTGTTTTAGCATCACTATTATACTCTTCATTCAATATTATTATCCACCTTATTCCTGATGAATCTTTTTATTTTCTGATCTTTTTATTTTATTTTTATTTGTTTGCACTATTTTATTATATTTTTTTTCCTGTTTTTTTTATTTTATTTTATTTATTTGCACTATTTTATTACATTTTATTTTATTTTCTGTTTTTTATTGTATTTTAGTTATTTTCTGTACTTTTTTATTTTGTTTATTTTATTTAGTACATTTTATTTTTTGTTGTGTCTCTACAGATTGGAAAAAAAGGTGTTTATATATATATATATACTGTGTGTGTATATATATATACTGTGTGTGTGTATATATATATATATACAGTATATATATACAGTATAGTATATATACAGTATAATATTTATATTATATTCATTTAATATTTATCCACCTTATTCCAAAAGCCACATGGTGCTATTTTATTATCACTATTATAGTTTTCATTTGATATTCTTAGTTTTAGTTAAGAATCTTTTTTCCCCCAACTTTTATTTATTTATATAGCACATTTAAAAACGTTGTTTCCCAAAGTGCTTCAGAGTTATAGTCTAATTAAAACATATAAATACATATAAATACATTTACCATGCCTAGCAAATGAGGCGTGACTACACACTCTTAGACATACACCCTCACACAACTGCATAGTGAGATTAGTGTAGAAGAGAGAGAGAGAGAGAAAAGAGACTAAATTAAAATAAGTTATTACTTCCATGAACAGAATACCCTTAACTAAAAGCTAAGATAAAAAGATAAGTTTTCAACTGAGACTTAAAAATCTCTATGGTTTGATCTCGGCGAATATGAAGGGGAAGACTGTTCCACAACTGACAAGCTTGTTCACCCTTTGACGTCTTCGTAGAATAAGGGACAGCCAGCAAAAATTGGTTGAATAATAACCATCAGTCTTCAAACCAGTAGGGTGGAGAGGTTTGGACCTGCCAGGGTCAAAGGGTCACCTGTAAAGAGGTGCTAATGAAGGGAAGGTCCTGTACGACGACTGACGGGCTTTAAGATGAGGCCCGTTTGCAGGCTTGAGTGAGTGCAAACATGACCTGAGACACGTGGCTTTCATTACCCGAACCTCGAGTGCGGCCCACCGGCAACACACCGGAAACAGAACAGGAGGTGAGGCTGATTTGAAATTGGGTGTGCTTGTCAACGAATTGATAACCTGCCCAGAGGCATCAGCATGAGGTTCGAAGACCTTTATAAAATTCACATGTGCAGATTGTTTTTTTGTTCTCCACTAGGCTTGCTACCATAGTCGGTGTTGATGGTGTTACGGGTGTTTCAGAAGCAACAACGGTTGCATCACTTGCCCTACATCACTTACCTCAAGGGCATCCAAGATGTAGGTGTCTTTGTTTCCGCAGTAGTTTAAATTTTGTCAGTCATATAATGCAGGTCTGTGGTCACTGTCTCAAAGAGCATGCACAGAGAAGTCCAAATTAAACAATTCCCCATCGTAAGTACACATTGATGGCCTAAGACACGAAACGAGCGTTTGTCTGAGAAAACTAACAGTATTTATATCGTTTTTACCTTTTGTACACTTTCCGGCGCTTGCGCAGACTAAGCCAGAACGCGCGCACACGTCACACACCAGGAAGCGCGCGCGCCCTCAGATCACTTGGATGTGGTTGTGTAGAGGTAAAAACGATATAAATACTGTTCGTTTTCTCACACAAACACTCGTTTCGTGTCTTAGGCCATCAATGTGTACTTATGATGGGGAATTGTTTTAATTTGGACTTCTCTGTGCATGCTCTTTGAGACAGTGACCATAGACCTGCATTATATGACTGACAAAATTGAAACTACTGCGGAAACAAAGACACCTACATCTTGGATGCCCTTGAGGTAAGCTAAAACATACCAAAATTTCATTTCAAAGTGAACTATCCCTTTAAGCAGACAATAGAAACCGAGAGAAACAACACTTCCGACTTCCTCCATGATCCCTTTTCCCCTCGTGCTCTTTGTCCACGTCCCGACTGCATCTGGTGCACTAGTTGGACGTTCCGGTGTCTGACTTGGTCTTTGTGAGCGTGTTCATTACAACCCCCCCCCCCCCCACATCTCCTGGGTTCGTCTCTCCACTCCTCCCTGCTGTTCGACCCGACTAATAGAGCCACTTACCAGCCTTTTAACTCTTAACTGCGCTGGTTAACCCCTCACAGATACAGTCCTGCTCCCCAGCCCTGAAAATACAGTATGTGGATGCACATGTGGAGGCTTGTGTGTAAAAATGAATAATAATAATAATGCAATATAAAACATAACTGAATTTTGCATGCAAAAAATGTCAGTAGTGTAGAGATATATGAAGCAAAGCTCACACAGAAGTTACTTTCAAACCAAGCTGCTTTCTGTTGGACGGCGTGGCAAATAGACCCTGTTCCACAGTTATTAACAACATAAATCATCTTTAAAAAATGTTATGTAAATTTATATTACTATACTTTGTGCTTTCTTACCTTGCCATTAAATTAAATCAACGCTGCTTAGGGAGTGACAGTAAATTTATAAAAACGATTAAAAATGTTTTTCGTTTATTAAAATAATGCTGAAATAAAATATAAAAACTTGATGGAAAAATAAAGCTAAAAAACAACAAAAGCTTATAAAAATAACAGAAGCATATAACAAAATGAAAACTGAAACTATAAACACTGAACTATTATTCAAGCAAAATTGAGGAATGAACTGCTATGTTGTCATTTCAAACGAAACAAAGTTCATTTCGAGTTCGTTTCTGGAGTCCGAGACAGCGTGTTAAAGTTAATTTTCTAGAAAATCCTTTATACTCCCATTAGTCAGTGGTGATGATGTAATAGGTGGGCGTGGCTCTGAGGCTCCGCCTTCTCTGAGGTGTAAATCTTCTCCAGGTCATTTCTTCTGTACACACTGAACATGAACACCCTGAAGAGCTGCTTTATAGTAGAAACTGAAGCTGTAATTCTAATTGAAAGCGACACTGACACTGTTTTTCATGTTTAATGCTGTGAAGCTGCTGCTTTAAAGAAATCAACTGTATAAAGTGCTGTATAAATACAATTTGACTGAAGTGCTGAATTTGGGCAAAGATATGCACATCACTGCTGATCAGAGGCCTTAATTAAATAGCATATAAATAGTATTAAAATAACACTATATTGTAGTAAGGGTAGACGCCATATTTAATTATTAATTATTTCGTGTTACTTTACATTTTCTATGAGCAAAAAATATGAGGTTTGTCACACACAGCCTCACATGCATTTGGTCAAGTAAGATATGAATCCAGTAGTGAGAGTTTTGTATAAAATATTGATTCATGATGTTCTTTAAATGTAGCACTTTAATTTATCATTCTAATTTAATGTTTATAGGATGTCCTGTTGCGCCGTCATCATAAGATGCATGAATTGAGGAATCATTCATGTCTGGAGGTTGTGTTGTAACAGTGAAGTTTAATACTCGTGTCAGAGATTTGATGATTGTTGCATCAAGTCAAGTCAAGTATATTTGTATAGCGCTTTTCACAATACAGATTGTATCAAAGCAGCTTCACAGTATTAAATTAAAATAATACAACAAGGTTTGTTTCTAGTGGAATTTATTGATTGATAAAATTAAATTAAATATCCCCAAAATATCCCCAACTGAGCAAGCCAAAGGCAACAGTGGCATCACTAACCGCGTTTCCGTTACCCTTCAAATTGCGCTAATTGAAATTGCGAATATTGTTGAATATACGCCCAATTGTTGAAAATACGCCCAATGGAAACACGTCAATTTCGCAAAAACTCCCATTTATCGCAAAAAAGTTTTTACGCTCGCATGAGGTGGTTTTTCAGGCAATTTGAAAAAGAAATATTTCACAAAACTGCAATGGAAACATATACAGGTCAGCTGACGTAGATGACGCGGTGTGTTTGGACAGAATACAAGACAGAGCTCTTTATTAAATTCATAAAAGACAAAAGAATTACAGGAATACTGGATTCTAAACCTCAAAGAAATGCCACAATCAAGACTTTGAAGCAGAAATGAGGGAGAAACACCCAGAAACTCCTCATATGTGCCGCTCCCAGTATAAGGGTCTTTCCTTACCATTAATGATTGGATAACACACATACATCTCCTTTGATTAATAATAATAATGGCCAGTGCGGTGGCTGGGATATACGTAAACCTACCAACATCCGTCGCCATGATTTTTGGAATGACTTATCGCGAGAGGAAAAAAATTACGTTTTAGTTGCATAACATCGGTTAATGGAAACACCGTCATTTCGCAATAGTTTTTTGTCGACATTTAGAAAAAAATCGCGAACGTTTTGCGCAAATCTGTAATGGAAACGCACCTACTGAAGACAGTATTTCTCTAGTTATCTGGAGGAACCTGTACAGGGACTGTGGGTTTGGACCGATTGTCGGAGGAATAATGCATGTTTTCTCTGATGAGCAGGAGTTAGTGTTGGCTTGTCGTCTGTGACAGATGATAAAGAGAAGTCGTTGTTTCACTGAATGACTGGACATAAACTGCTGTGTGGAGGAATCGATTGGCATCGCTGCTCACCGCAGATATGAACAATGTGCAGGAGTGTTTTATCGGCAGCAGATCAACGGCACGCATTAACTCCCTGCGTGTGTCATTTCATAGGATGGGAATATTGACAGGAAGCGTTTATACGCCCTATTGGCTCGATGGCTGATTAAAATTCATTTAATTTCTCAAATGAAACCGCATAAATGCTTGTGCGAGCGCATCGAGAGTGAAGGATGGCGTACAGATAAGCTTCTGAATGGAGGCCAGAGAATGTGCATTTAAACAATATATACGACAATATAAACCGTATCTCCGCCGCGTTATCTGTCTGAAATACCACCGATAAATCTGTGTTTATCTGACGTGTGTTGAGAGCTGACTCATGTGTGCAGGTTTCCCTCTTTTTGCATGGAAAAGCAGATTTTCTTTCAACAATTAGGCTTGTTGAACGTCCGCTGTGTGTTCGCCAGCTGCTAAATGAAGACGTATAAATCTCACAAATGAAAACAAACACATGCAACGATGTTTGACCCTAATTAAAGCCGGGTCGCGAACACAACGCAGCGAGACGTGAGGACTGATATACGACTTCTCTGCACTCAACGTGTGTTTTGAATTTGCCGTTGACCGGTGTTTTACCCTGACGTGTCACTTTAAGCACTAATAATGAGGATTTACAGCTGACCGTTGGTTCTGGATGCAGGACACACACACACACACACACACACACACACACACACACACACATCATCATCAGCAGCAGAAACACTGGGAATGCAAGCAGCAAAGTTTGTTTCTTCTTCTTGTAACCCCTCGGCTTGGCTTGCCAAGTAACTGTAGGCTCATTGCTGAGAATCACAGTGTTTGAAGAGCAGTTTCAATGACAAACGAAAGAAAAAAACCTTTCTCTGATTGAAAAAGCGCTCCTCAATTGAATTGTGGTTATGCTGACATTTTAGTTGCAAGGAGTTTGTAATTAAAACGCTTCTGATAGAAACGTTTCACAGTGCCAATTCTGTTGCTATCAGCAATTCTGCATATTTGTAATCCTTGATGAAAATATTTGTATTGATTACACAAATGCAAACATCTGAAACGTATAAGGAATGCAATATACAACTTTTCAACTTTGCTCATGAGTATTTTATGTTTGTGTTGTGATTCTAAATATCAGGCACTGTGTTTACTGGTAAACGGTAGCATCAGTAGGATCTGGTTTTGGAGCGCCGATGACGTGTAAAGACGTGAATGATGTGTGTGAGAGAACCTCGGTTTAGAGAAGCAGGTGTTAGGAAAACGCTAATGATGATCAATGACTGACTAATGCGTTCATGACCTCTTCGCCCGCGTTAGCTTCAACCTGGAAGTGCTTTATCTCCCTTTATTGCTCTCATTTCTACTCTAATGATTATTTACAGAAAATCGAATAATAATGATAATAATGTAGGCCTTATTGAATGACTGTCAGATGCTACAGGTCTGAGACCAGCCTGGGAAAACGTCTGCTTTTGTAACCGTGATGTTTGAGGTGTGATTCCTGCCAACGAAATGCTTGTTTGAGTGTCTGTGTTCATAGTGTTCACGTCACACACAAAACTAGGCTTTCCTCTATTGCCCGCCAATTATTTTCCCCAGGTTTGTAATGTTATTTTTACCAATGTACTAAGACATTGATATTAAAAGACCGAATTCAGTACACCTTATTGATGATGCACACTATATACAGGCGAACAGATGCAAACAGAATATGACCTGCTGAATGTTGTGTTAAGCATTATAAAGAAAATGCTTAATGTGGTTTAATGCATCAGACCGTGATATTGGACCAACATTCAATATAATAATAATAATAATAACAATTCAACTTTATTGATGATGTGCACTATATACAGGCAAGTAGATGCACTCAGAATGCAAACACAACAAACAACATTTTCCATGTAAAACCATTATAAAGAATACGCTTACCATGCATATATATATATATTAGTGCTGTCAAACGATTAAAATATTTAATCGCGATTAATCACATTAATGTCATAGTTAACTCGCAATCAATCGCACATTTTTATCTATTCTAAATGTCCCTTGATTTCTTTTTTTCCCCTTTATTTTTTCTCATTTTAATGCTCTTATCAACATGGAAAAGTGTATCGGCTTGCTTTGTGCAAACGTTTTTTTATTGAAAACAACATTGGCATATACTGTAGTGTTAGTAGGCCTATATATAAATATACATTTAGCTATGGCTGCAGTAAGTTTGTTCTTAGTTGTGGTGTCCATGTGCTCCTGTCTGAAGTCATCCATTGTCGCCTGGCTTTGACAAGGGGGCGAAGAATTCGCATCAGCTGTGTGTGTGCTTGGCCATCCAGTGGTGTTTCAGACTGGACGTGCTGCGATGATCGCTCAGTTCACAACAGCAAAACACACAGATCACGTTGGTCTTGTCATTGGAAACATTTGGCAACTTTTTAAAAGTAAACTTTCCATTCAGAGTCTTATTGGCATCCATTTCGGGGTCTCGCGCTCATCATTCATCCACTCAGAACGTAACGTTCGCCTACTACTCTTCGGCCGGCTCGCAAGCCCAAAACAAGTGTGTGTGGTGTGCCTGTTGTTTTGTGTCCGGTCTAGCTAGATCCGGTGTGGTGTTGTAGTTTTAATAACGTTACTAGTTGTTGCAACAGCATGTGAAAAAAACTACAAAGTTTGCTAGGCCAAAAAAAATTGACGCCGTTAAAATGGGTTTAAGTTAACGCCGTTAATAACGCGTTTAACTGACAGCACTAATATATATATATATACAGCGGGGGAAATAAGTATTGAACACGTCACCATTTTTCTCAGTAAATATATTTCCAAAGGTGCTATTGACATGAAATTTTCACCAGATGTTGGTAACAACTAAAGTAAGCCATACATACAAAGAAACAAACAAAAATAAGTTCAGAAATTAAGTTATGTGTAATAATGTGAAATGACACAGGGAAAAAGTATTGAACACATGAAGAAAGGGAGGCGCAAAAAGGCATGGAAAGCCAAGACAACTGCTGAAAACTTACAGTAATTAAAAAGCAATCCAGCCCCCTGTCCGTGCAAATTAATAACAGCTGGTTCAGTCCCAAATGATGGCCTACAAGAAGGTCTCATTGCCAAGGTGTCACACAAGACACATCTCATGATGGGTAAAAGCAAAGAGCTGTCTCAAGACCTTCGCAACCTAATTGTTCCAACACATAATGATGGCATTGGTTATTGGCCATTCTAAGCTTCTGAATGGTCCAGTGAGCACTGTTGGGGCCATAATACAGAAGTGGAACATTATTACACATTATTACACATAACTTAATTTCTGAACTTATTTTTGTTTGTTTCTTTGTATGCATGGCTTACTTGGGTTGTTACCAACATCTGGTGAAAATTAGCACCTTTGGAAATATATTTACTGAGAAAAATGATGACATGTTCAATACTTATTTTCCCCGCTGTATATATATGGTAGCCTATGTATCATCAATATACTGTTTAATATTATTTAATATCACTTTTTAAACATTTTTCACCTTAAGCGTTTTGTAGTGTGCCAGTGTTTTTAGTGATTGAAAGACTTTTTGTGTCACTCATGCACAAAACTTGCATTTTGTTCACATATCTTTGTTTTTCTTTCAAGAGTCTAAACTGCAGCTTGAAACGATGTAAAACTGACAGGTCTGTGCTGCAGTTTATGGGTGTTCTGCCCTCCAGTTCTCCGTGCCAGTCACGAGACTGAGAACTATGAATCGATTCTAGGGCTGTCACTTTTGGGAAAAAATCCTGTTCGATTTTTGAGACACAAGTGTTCATTGAATCGATTTTCCATGTCTAACGACGTTTCCATTTTAAACGCCAAATATAGGCAAATCCACAGACAACTAACACGCATTAGAACGAACGTAAAGAGGGCGCTTGAGACACACAAGTCAGCAATATTCCTGATGATTTATTGGAGTGAGGTTTCGTGCACAATGACAAACAGGAGAGCAACATTCTCGAAAACAATAAGCAGAGTGGACTGCCATAACATCAGTGAGAAACATCACTGCCGGCTTCAACATGGCTGAGTTTACCATTAGAGATGTCAAACAAATTTCGCTTACGTAGGCGATTGTAGCCCGAATCTGTATCTGTATGCATGAGACTGACTGCATACCGGCAGAATTCACAGTTTTGTAGTTAAAAGAGACACATTATGCAGAAGTATAATCTGCTGTTATGTGTGTGTGTGTGTGTGTGTCAGAGCCTGCAGTCGCTGTGTGACGCGTGTTCGCTGCGGGCGTATCGTGGCGCGCTCCGAGAAAAGACCCTTAAAATCGATTCCTTATTTTCGTTTTCGAAACTTGTGTTGGTCGGCTCAACCAATGGTGTGAGTTTGGGGCGGGGCTTGCTGTTTTTCTGACCTATGGCGGCATTTTGAACCAGTTTTTTTGCTTCTGAAATGACTCGAGATGATTTTAAAGCTGAAAGCATATTTCTCTCAGAATTGATATATCACACTCATGCTTTGGAGACAGTATTTGCTGAACCGTGATGAAGAACAACCACAGCAGAAAGACTCAATTATCTAGAGATGAAGAGAAATAATCAGTGAAATTTGCTGTTTGTTTTTTGGAAACAAAACTGCCAACACTCCTGCATCCAACCCTGAGTTATGAGAGGAGGCGCGCTTGAAGGATGTGTCCTCGTGCATCTGGAAGGGTCAGGACAGACGGCTCGGTCAGCAGAGGAGGGGATTCTGGCCGGCTTCCCCTGTTCCACGGTGAGAGATGTGTCTCATATCGAAGGCTTGTGCTCGAGGCCCGTGTGCGTCGAGGTTTGAGAAGACAGGAAAGCTCGCTGACCCGTGGCGGAGTTCAATTAGCATTTGCAAATTACACCTGCTCTCCATGAGCCTCTGCGCCGGTGCCGACGGGCATGGCAGCGAGGGGAAGATGTTGTCGGTGTTATTGCATGGCTGTATGAAATATTAACGCCACAGAGCCAGCTCTCCGGGTCCCTGTACTCATCAAAAATAGAGCAGAGAGCGAAGGCGAGAGGAAGAGAAGAGCTAGGGGCGTCGCCGCACCACCCGGCCTGTAATGACGTTAACCTTTGACCCCTCACCCCCCATCTCTACACCTCGTGACCCGAGCGGCCCGTTCCTCTTGATGACATTAGAGCAGGTCCGGCGAACCCGCTGTGGTCACAGGCTCCGCACCAGAGCAGCTTCCCTGGAAGGAAAAAACAAAAAACAAATATATATATATATATATAATGAAATATATAATTAATAAAAAAGTTTTTTTTTAATCATTTATAGCAATATATTAATAATATATAAATCTTGATTTATTAGTTTTATTTTATATATATATATATATACACACACACACAAGCTATAAATCAAAAAATAAAAATGTATAAATATAATATTGATGTATAAATTATTTAAAAACTTTCTTTCTGTCTTTCTTTCTTTCTTTCTTTCTTTCGTTCTTTCCTTCCATCTTTCCATCTTTCTTTCCGTTTATCTTTCCTTCCATCTTTCTTTCCGTCTTTCTTTCTTTCCTTCCATCTTTCTTTCTTTCCTTCCATCTTTCCATCTTTCTTTCCGTTTATCTTTCCTTCCATCTTTCTTTCCGTCTTTCTTTCTTTCCTTCCATCTTTCCATCTTTCTCTCCGTCTTTCTTTCCTTCCATCTTTCCATCTTTCTCTCCGTCTTTATTTCCATCCATCTTTCCATCTTTCTTTCCGTCTTTCTTTCTTTCCATCTTTCCATCTTTCTCTCCGTCTTTCTTTCCATCCATCTTTCCATCTTTCTCTCCGTCTTTCTTTCCTTCCATCTTTCCATCTTTCTCTCCGTCTTTCTTTCCATCCATCTTTCCATCTTTCTTTCTGTCTTTTTCTTTCCATCCATCTTTCTCTCCGTCTTTCTTTCCCTCCACGTTTCCATCTTTCTCTCCGTCTTTCTTTCTTTCTTTCTTTCCTTCCACGTTTCCATCTTTCTTTCCGTCTTTCTTTCCTTCCTTGCATCTTTCCATCTTTCTTTCCGTCTTTCTTTCTTTCCTTCCATCTTTCCATCTTTCTCTCCGTCTTTCTTTCCGTCTTTCTTTCCTTCCTTGCATCTTTCCATCTTTCTTTCCGTCTTTCTTTCTTTCCCTCCACGTTTCCATCTTTCTCTCCGTCTTTCTTTCCGTCTTTCTTTCCTTCCTTGCATCTTTCCATCTTTCTTTCCGTCTTTCTTTCTTTCCTTCCATCTTTCTTTCTTTCCTTCCATCTTTCCATCTTTCTTTCCGTTTATCTTTCCTTCCATCTTTCTTTCCGTCTTTCTTTCTTTCCTTCCATCTTTCCATCTTTCTCTCCGTCTTTCTTTCCTTCCATCTTTCCATCTTTCTCTCCGTCTTTATTTCCATCCATCTTTCCATCTTTCTTTCCGTCTTTCTTTCTTTCCATCTTTCCATCTTTCTCTCCGTCTTTCTTTCCATCCATCTTTCCATCTTTCTCTCCGTCTTTCTTTCCTTCCATCTTTCCATCTTTCTCTCCGTCTTTCTTTCCATCCATCTTTCCATCTTTCTTTCTGTCTTTTTCTTTCCATCCATCTTTCTCTCCGTCTTTCTTTCCCTCCACGTTTCCATCTTTCTCTCCGTCTTTCTTTCTTTCTTTCTTTCCTTCCACGTTTCCATCTTTCTTTCCGTCTTTCTTTCCTTCCTTGCATCTTTCCATCTTTCTTTCCGTCTTTCTTTCTTTCCTTCCATCTTTCCATCTTTCTCTCCGTCTTTCTTTCCGTCTTTCTTTCCTTCCTTGCATCTTTCCATCTTTCTTTCCGTCTTTCTTTCTTTCCCTCCACGTTTCCATCTTTCTCTCCGTCTTTCTTTCCGTCTTTCTTTCCTTCCTTGCATCTTTCCATCTTTCTCTCCGTCTTTCTTTCCTTCCATCTTTCCATCTTTCTCTCCGTCTTTATTTCCATCCATCTTTCCATCTTTCTTTCCGTCTTTCTTTCTTTCTTTCCTTCCATTTTTCCATCTTTCTCTCCGTCTTTCTTTCCTTCCATCTTTCCATCTTTCTCTCCGTCTTTCTTTCCATCCATCTTTCCATCTTTCTTTCTGTCTTTTTCTTTCCATCCATCTTTCTCTCCGTCTTTCTTTCCCTCCACGTTTCCATCTTTCTCTCCGTCTTTCTTTCTTTCCTTCCACGTTTCCATCTTTCTCTCCGTCTTTCTTTCTTTCCTTCCACGTTTCCATCTTTCTTTCCGTCTTTCTTTCCTTCCTTGCATCTTTCCATCTTTCTTTCTGTCTTTCTTTCTTTCATTCCTTCCATCTTTCCATCTTTCTTTCCGTCTTTCTTTCCTTCATTCCTTCCATCTTTCCATCTTTCTCTCCGTCTTTCTTTCTTTCCTTCCACATTTCCATCTTTCTTTAATCTCATTAATCTCACCTGCTTCAGATGTAGTAATGCCGAGCTCGCTCTTGGACGGAGACGCATCTCCTCCTGTTTGAGTGTGTTCTGTCGCCGGTGTGTGTTTGTCTGGGGAGCAGATGTGTTTGATGATCTTCCTGTACTGAAGGATGTGCCGCAAAATGTGTTGCATAAACACAATAGGCGATGTAATTACCAAGCTCATCATGAATCAACTCGAGCTGGAACCATTGAGGTTCTTTCCTCTTTAAATCAAATTGGTTGCTTATGAAACAATACCCTTCTCCAGATCAGAGCGGAGCGGGAACAATCCTCTTATTTCCTCCGGGGTTCTGATGTGGTTTCCTCAGTTTGCTGTCACTGCAGGAGATGCTGTTTGTGGCGAGACGCATGTGGTCCAGTGAGGTTCTGGGAAGGGACATTACTGAGGGCTGATGGAAACTTTTCCAACATTGCACATGGGAAACGAGTGGATTCATTCGGTGACATTTTTAATGAACAGTGTAATATCTGATCCTGATTGCTGGTTCCTCTGGTAAAGAACCTCCACTTCAAATGGAAAAGACCGTAAATCTGAAAACTGATGTACCGCAATAATAGACGCTTGTGAATGTTTTGGTTTACCGGTGTATCTTTAGCCAGCAGCCATATCACCCTGTAGCCCAAGACTGGTCTCCCACTGAAGCTCAGCAGGGTTGAGCCTGGTTAGTACCTGGATGGGAGACTCCTGGGAAAACCAGGTTGCTGCTGGAAGAGGTGTTAGTGAGGCCAGCAGGGAGTGCTCACCCTGTGGTCTGTGTGGGTCCTAACGCCCCAGTGTAGTGACGGGGACACTATACTGTCAGTGAGCACCGTCCTTCGGATGAGATGTTAAACCGAGGTCCTGACTCTCTGTGGTCAATAAAAATCCCAGGATGTCCTTCGAAAAAGAGTAGGGGTGTAACCCCGGTGTCCTGGACACATTTGCCCATTGGCCTCTATCCATCATGGCCTCCTCATCATCCCCATATACTGATTGGCTTCATCACTGTCTCCTCTCCACCAGTAAGCTGGTGTGCGGTGGGCGTTCTGGCCCAATATGGCTGCCGTCGCATCATCATCCAGGTCAGGGAACTACACTGTGACCAAAATGGTCGCATATAAGACCTTTTGAAATGCCGTTGCGACCCTAATTTTTAATGGGTCGCAAATGTATCACTGATTATTTTTGTACCTACCTTATGTTTTAGGCAATATGCTATGATTTACTATGAGCATTTATTAAAACAGAAATGTGTATTTTAAGAATACGTTTTATAACGTGCTCTGAGCATTCAACACATCAAGTTGGGTTCGGTTTTCGGTACGCATTTTCAAACCGAACGGTTCGTTGGACCATTTTTCCTGCCGACCAAAATTTCGTTATTTCAAATGTAAGCGCGCTCATAATGTAAGAGACGCCGGCGCGACCACAACATTGCCCAACATCAAATGGCAAACGTAATGCAAGCGGAACGAAACTGCTCGTTATTGTGTGGTTGAAGGACCGTTTATCAGTTTGGACCAAAGCAGCGCGAGCCGATCGTGATCATGTGACACTGTCACTACACAGCGCTAAGAGATCCAGTAAAGAAAGCGTTTGAATTCGCCACAGAAGTAATAACATCACTGCGAGATCTAGTGAGAAACATTTGCATTTCTCCGTTATTGACGGATCAAACAGCACTGACGTGGAAACCAGGAGAAACATTGTGCCATGAATGAACTATCCAGTGTCCACAGATCTGCAACATTCACCATGGATTTACTGTAGTAACACTAACTGCAACCATGGAGGTTTGGCAGGAATAGTAGGCTATAATGCCTTCAAGTAACTTTACGTCGGTTTTATTTTGACATTATGAATACAATTGCTGCCCTCAAATGTTAATCTGAACTAAAATAAACCTTTGTTTAACTACTACAATATTACATTTCATGTCAAGGAGCTGTTTTGTTTTATATGCTCCTAAGAAAAGTCAATTATAGCTCAAGAATTGCTCAAAGTAAAAAATATATATATACTTTATGATGTTAGTTTTAATAAAAAAAATAAAAAATAAAAAAATTAAATCAAGGAAATTTCTCTGGCATTTCTTTCTTTTTGCTGTATCAAAAACGTACCGAACCGTGACACAAGTGTATCGTATCGAACCGAACCATGAATTTTGTGAACCGTTACACCCCTATACGGACATATGAATTTCGACACCAGTGGCTCGAAGAATACCAGTGGTTAAGGTACCAAGATGGAGCAATGCACTGTGTGTACTGTAAATTCTGTGGGCCTTCAGTTGCAGGACTGTCCAAATTTGTAACTGCGTCAAAACAATTCAAACACGAATCATTGAAGCTTCACAATGACAGTATGAAGCACGCGAAGTGTAGAGACAGTTGTGTACTGTATTTTCTATTGCAGTAAATCTATCCCAACCAATGTTAAAGAAAACAAGAAGGCATGTGGTTTAAAAGATGGCAAGTAAAATAAAAAGCACATCTTACTAAAAATAATTTGTGCGACCAAATCATGTTTTGCGCCAGTAACTGAAAAAGTTCGTAGCGCAAGTGCCACCAGTGGAAAAGGTTAGTGTAGTTCCCTGCAGGTGGAGCTGCTCATTAGTGGTGGTTGAGGAGATTCCCCCCTTCCATGTAAAGCGCTTTGAGTACCCAGAAAAGTGCTGTATAAATGTAATGAATTATTATTATTATAATAAAGATTTGATGTTGCTAGTTCTCTATAAGCCGAGATGTGTTTTATATAACACTGCAGGATGTGTCGTGGCGTATCTGAGCACAGGCTCCAGTCAGGGTCTGACGGCTGCATTAAAGGTGCGGTGAAAAAGTGGCGCCTGCTTTCGGGAAAAAAGAGACACTTTCTGCAAAGCAGGACGGTCTGTTAATGGACACGGTTACTTATGCTGCATTTGAGATTTTGGCTCAAGGTTGGCGTCAGGTTATCCGGCGGCTCCACGCTGTCCTGCAGAAACAGCGCTGCTCGGGGAAATAATGCAGTGCTTGGCCATTTTAAAGGCTTTCCACACTGAATAACGCCCTGACCTGCACTCGTCCTCTTCCAGCTGATGGCGTGTGCATTCGGCTCAGGGGAACAGGTCAGTGTTTCGGTGCGAGCCCTCGGGTGCTCATACCCTCCTCGCTTTGCTTGATTAGACCCAGAAGTCTCAAAGGCCGCCTGGAGACACATTTGTGCAAAATTGCACTTTTACTGCGTGCACTTGATGCATCCGTCACATACAGAAGGCTTGCTTTTGCCGGCACATCTGTGATGCTCTGAGAGGAGATATGATGCATGGAAGAACATCACAGTCGTAATGTACAATAGAAACACACACATCCTAGTTTGGGGCTTTACTGTACTGCCTTTAGAGAGAATAGATGTGATGACAGCAAAAGCTTAGCCGAATAAATAAATAGGAGAAAGCACCAATCATATATTTTGTTTTGTTATTTGCACAGATTCTCTGAGGTAGAATTATCTAGACAGATCGCTAGACTTATGTTGTCTCATTTCTGTCCACTTCGAACGGAAGAGACTGTAATACCGCAATAATATACAGGCATGTGAAAACTAATTAAAGGGATAGTTCATCCTCAAATTAACATTCTGCCATCGTTTACACACCCGCGTGTTGTTCTGAACCTGAAGGACTTTATTTCTTTCTTCTGTGGAACATAAAAACACATATTTTAGAATCTGGAATTAATGTGTTGAATTTATTAACAGCTTGGAAACATTCTGAACAGAAATGTATCAATTAGATTTGTGGAAAAATGTGAAATAATAATGCAGAATATTTTTTAAATAATTGAAATAAATATGAAAATTTAACGGAATTATCTAGACAGACTGCAAGGCTTATGCACAAAACTATGTCAAGTAAAATAAATATTTGATACATTTTTTTGTTTGGACTGTTGTTTACTCACTTAAATGTGTAATACAAAAATAAAAAGGAATAATATTATGCTGTATGTATATATAAATACACACACACACACACACACACAAATATATAATAATAATATTAGTAGTATTAAATAATAGAATAATAATAGAAGAATGTTTCAATTAAAATAGATGTCCTAAATTCTGAAAACATTTATAAATAAATGAGACATTTATTTAAAAAATATAAAAATAATGCATATAAAATAATCTTTTAAAATTGACACACGCACACGCACACACACACACACACACACACACACACACAAAGAAATATATATATATATATATATATAATCTCAGTCTAAATCTGTGTGGAGAACCATTGAGACCCAAAAAGAGACATTGATCACGGAAATGAGAAAATAAAAGCAGCTTTAATCTGCATTAAGAGTTTTATGGTGAAATATAAGCTCCCGCGGATGCATTTCCCCCAAAGATAATATCATTTCACTTTCAGACTGATCATAAAAATGAAAAGGTGTTATGGCACAAATGAAGTCTCTCACTCAGTTTCTCATTATATCACCATATTGTTGAGTTCTGGTCCGGTCGGAGCGCTTGGAGGAGAATCGGTGGCCCAGTTTGGGGTTCTGGACGGCCGGCCCTGTGAGGCGTGTCCCATAAATCTTGGCGTTATTGATTAGGATTAGAGGTGAAATGTTATGATAATGTTTGGTGGTTTCAGGAGTTGTGTTGTTCACTGGAGCAGTTAGCACATTAATCACAGCTGTCTGGCTGGCAGGCGAGGGATTCGGGGGATTCGGGTCCTGAGCGGGTGAAGCCCAGCTGCCCGGCGCCGGTCTGGGTCGCTTCTGTGAAGGACAGGGAACAATAATTGGAGCCGCAGCGTCCCGAACACAGCACGCATGTCTGACACCTTCACGTGCGCTGGGAATTGATCATGTCATATATATATAGAGGCTTGTGTCTTTGGCTGTCTGTGTTGTGATTGTTTTCATATACAAGTACTTGAATGTGTGTCTGTGTGTGTGTGTGTGTGTGTGTGTGTGTGTGTGTGTGTGTACACTGCCGTTCAAAGGTTTTGTATCGGTAAGATTTTAATGTTTTTTAAAAGAAATCTCTTCTGCTCACCAAGGCTGCATTTATTTGATTAAAAAATACAAAGATACAATACAAAAAAAAAAAAAAAAACTGTAATATTGTGAATATTATTACAATTGTTTTCTATGTGAATATCTAGTAAAGTGTAATTTATTCCTGTGATCAAAGCTGAATTTTCAGCATCATTACTCCAGTCTTCAGTGTCACATGATCCTTCAGAAATCACTCTAATATGATGATTTGATGATCAAGAAACATTTATGATTATTATCAGTGTTGAAAACAGTTATTTACATTTTTATTTCAGGATTCTGTGATGAGTAGAAAGTTCAAAAGAACAGCATTTATCTGAAATATAAAGCTTCTGTAACATTAAACACTACCGGTCAAAAGTTTGGGGTCAGTAAGAATTTTTATTTTATTGTTTTGGGAAAGAAATCAATACTTTTGTTCATTAAATTGATCAAAA